>NC_088420.1:7585243-7605243 GCF_034236695.1 Oncorhynchus nerka
ACACGATGTCGCCAGTGCTGGCATTTCGAGCAGACTTAATCCTTGGTTGTATGACGTTTTACCCTTTCCTGTTTCAGTCTCTCAACAGGATGTTATTAAAATGGAAAAGATGGCCGCTGATTTCAAGACTAGCTGCTATCGAATACAGATCGCCCCGTGATGAATTGTATAGATTATTAACGTTTATTAATACCTAAAGTTGGTTTAGAAAAGTAGTTTGAAGTGTTTTGTAAAAGTATATAGGCAGCTTTTGTCATTTTAAAAAGTGACGTTGCGTCTTGTAAAAGGGAATATTCCTGGATCAGACCGGTCTTCAGAAAACTACATTTTGGCTATACAATGACGGATTTAATCGGGAAAAAGACCCAATTGTGATGTTTATGGGATATATAGGAGTGCCAAGAAAGAAGCTCGTCAAAGGTAATGAATGTTTTATATTTTATTTCTGCGTTTTGGGTAGCGCCGGCTACCGCAAAATCTGTCGTTTTAGATGACGTTCCAGTACTTTGGGGGTGCATGCTATCAGATAATAGCTTCTCATGCTTTCGCCGAAAAGCATTTTACAAATCTGACTCGGTGGCTAGATTCACAACGAGTGTAGCTTTAATTCACTACCTTGTATGTGTGTTTTAAAAGAAGGCAGAGCAGTGCTTTATTATGGACAGACTTCTCCCCACCTTAGCTAATGTATCAATATGTTTTGACCATGACAGGTTACAATCCAGGGTAAATGTTTAGTCACCTCAACTTGCTCAATTTCCAAATTATTAATTGCAAGATTTAGCTGAGGTTTAGGGTTTAGTAAATGTTTTGTCCCAAATACAATGCTTTTAGTTTTAGAAATATTTAGGACAAATTATTCCTTGCCACCCATTCTGAAACTAAGTGTTGCAGTCATTTCAGTCACTGTAGTAGTTGATGTGTATAGTTTTGAGTCATCCACATACATAGACACGTGCTTTACTCAAAGCCAGTGGCATGTCATTAGTAATTTATAGGACAAACTCTTTGTTAAGAGTTGCAGTAATTTCAGTCGCTGTAGTAGCCGACATGTATAGTGTTGAGTCATCCGCATACATAGACACACTGGCTTTCCTCTAAGCCAGTGGAAATTCATTAATAAAGGTATTTTTTTTAATAATGGGCCTAGACAGCTGCCTTGGGGAATTCCTGATTCTACCTGGATTATGTTGGAGAGGCTTCCATCTGGTTTGACCACCATTTGCCTCATGCAGCGCGACACATCTCCTTCACAAAGAGTTGATCAGGCTGTTGATTGTGGCCTGTGGAATGTTGTACCCACTTCTCTTCAATGACTGTGTGAAGTTGATGGATATCGGTGGGAACTGGAACATGCTGTCGTACACGTCGACGCAGAGCATTCCAAGCATGTTTGATGGTTGACATGTCTGGTGAGTATGCAGGCCATGGGAGAACTGTGACATTTTCAGATTCCAGGAATTGTGTACAGATCCTTGCGACATGGGGCTGTACATTATCATGCTGAAACATGAGGTGATGGCGGCAGATGAATGGCATGACAATGGGCTTCAGGATCTCGTCACGGTATCTCTGTGCATTCAAATTGCCAATGATAAAACGCAATTGTATTTGTTGCCTGTAGCTTGTGCCTGCTCATACCCTAACCCCACCGCCACCATGGGGCACCTCTGTTCACAACGTTGACATCAGCAAACCTCTCACCCGCACGACGCCATACATGTGGTCTGAGTGAGGTCTGTTGGATGTACTGCCAAATTCTCTAAAACAACATTGGAGGTGGCTTATGGTGGAGAAATTAACATTTTCTGGCAACAGCTCTTGTGGACATTGCTGCAATCTGCATGACAATTGAGCGCTCACTCAAAACTTGAGATATCTGTGGCATTGTGTTGTGTGACTAAACTGCACATTTTAGAGTGGCCTTTTATTGTCCCCAGCACAAAGTGTAATGATCATGTTATTTAATCGGATTCTTGATATGCCACACCTGTCAGGTGGATATCTTGGCAAAGGAGAAATGCTCGCTAACAGGGATGTAAAGATATTTGTGCACATCATTTTTTGGGAATATTTCTGGGATATTTTCTTTTAGCTCACTTTACAAGCTGTGTTTATATTTGTGTTCAGTGTAAAAAATAAAATAAAACTTCCCGACCTCAGTTCTTATCAGTATAAGTAATCAAACATAAAGAGTGAAGTTAAAAGCAAGAGATTTTTAGTTTATCTTATCAGCAAAGATACAGTTTCTACCTTATCAGCAGAGATACGGTCTACCTTATTATCAGCAAAGATACAGTTTATACCTTATCAAAATGAGATACAGTTTACCTTATCAGCATGATATACAGTTTAACTTATCAGCAGAGATACAGTTTCTACCTTATCAGCAGAGATACAGTTTGCCTTATCAGCATGAGATACAGTTTACCTTATCAGCATGATATACAGTTTAACTTATCAGCAGAGATACAGTTTCTACCTTATCAGCAGAGATACAGTTTGCCTTATCAGCATGAGATACAGTTTGCCTTATCAGCAGAGATACAGTTTGCCTTATCAGCATGAGATTACCTAAACATGTAGCCAATGCCCAAAACAGTTTCTTCTTGGAGAGAGGGAGTAGAAACTCTACCCTCTCATCAGAGAGAGAGAAAGAGAGTTTCAAATCTCCTCATTGAAGTGCAATGTTTTCAAAAGTGGATTTGCCAAGGCATGGCAAACAGAGAATGCTTGAGCTGGGAGGAGAAAACAGATTAATGATACAGCAGGCTAGCTGATGCATAGCAGCTTTCTGGAGATAACCCTCCTTGGACAGTCCTGCTTTGGAGAACTCAAATGATGTTGGGTGGGTCTTATCAACAGCGGCTCTCCAGCGCATGAAGCATGTTTTTAGGGGAGATGGCGCCCCAGTATAGCATGACTATTGACCTGTGTGTGTGTGTGTGTGTGTGTGTGTGTGTGTGTGTGTATGTGTGTGTGTGTGTGTGTGTGTGTGTGTGTGTGTGTGTGTGTGTGTGTGTGTGTGTGTGTGTGTGTGTGTGTGTGTGTGAGCGTGCGTGCGTGAGCAAGAAAGAGATTGAGAATGGAGTGGCCAAATCCTTAACCTTAGCTGTGAAACGACGAATCCCGAGATAGCATTAATCGGTATCTGTGTCGGTGACAATCATTTTTACAGATTTTCCATTTCCGTATCAAACAGGGTAGAACGGTTTATTGCTTTTCTCCACAACTCAAAAAAAAAGTCCCCTCTTCATGTTACGTTAACTGGGTTTTGATATTTTTTTTAAATGACCATTAATTAATATTACAAGGTACAATGGCATGGAATGTAACTGACGAGGATTGTGGTTTATATTTCGGTGATAAAGCTAACCATACAGATAAAGATAAAGATAATAGATAAATAGATACAGATAAAGATAATAGATAAATAGATACAGATAAAGATAATAGATAAATAGATAAAGATAAAGATAATAGATAAATAGATACAGATAAAGATAATAGATAAATAGATAAAGATAAAGATAATAGATAAATAGATACAGATAAAGATAATAGATAAATAGATAAAGATAAAGATAATAGATAAATAGATACAGATAAAGATAATAGATAAATAGATAAAGATAAAGATAATAGATAAATAGATACAGATAAAGATAATAGATAAATAGATAAAGATAAAGATAATAGATAAATAGATAAAGATAAAGATAATAGATAAATAGATACAGATAAAGATAATAGATAAATAGATAAAGATAAAGATAATAGATAAATAGATAAAGATAAAGATAATAGATAAATAGATACAGATAAAGATAATAGATAAATAGATACAGATAAAGATAATAGATAAATAGATACAGATAAAGCCAAGATCTTCTATATTTACAAGCAGATGTAGAACAGGCCAAAAGAAACAAAAAAAAAGAGCCATGAGAAATAATGAAAACTGGGTTTGTTTTATCTCGTCCTTTATAACGTGCTGTGAGAAATAACGTTGATTCAGACATAATGGCAGAAATATTATTACACTCGCAAATGTAGAACACATTGACATAAAACACAGTTCCTCGGTTGCTAAAGAAGTGAAACCATGTTATTGCCTCATTCCATTCCAAGCACTCACAGAAATAGCCCACTGAAGTGCCCCCCCAAAAAAAGCATTTCGACAAGTTATCTGTGACAATTCCGCTATGCATCGAGGCCATTAAATCCAAATTAGCCCAAATAAAGAATTCAAAAATAACCCCCACCCCCACCTCCCCCCACAAAAAAAAGTGTTGTCAATGAGAAAAGTTCTACCCCCACAAAGACAACAATTACCCAACTCCATTTACATTTAGACTAGGATTTTGGGGCGATTTTCACGCATGTCCACAGGTAGCCGTGCGCTTGATGGAGTCTCAGAGTTAGCGATGATAATAATAATAACAACCGTGAGTGGGCTCTGAAAATCCAATATTGAAGTGGCAAGAAGACACAGCCAACAGGGGTCTAATCAGTCTATGAGAAAATGGTGAGGGAGTGATGGGAGAGAGACTTGTTTTATTTATAAGGCCTCTGTAGAAAATGTCTGATTTCTGGAGCCAAGTAAAGGGGTATTATTGCCTCTTTCTCCATTAGCTACCTTAACCCCCCACATACACTTTTACATTTTCTACATCGTTCATTCTTAACTCAAAGGCCTTTCAAACCAGAAATGTCATGTGGACTTTGTTTTCCGGCTACACTTGTCTCATTCTCTACCAAACAAGTAGAAAATAACCCCTCCTCCCATACTGCTATCTTTCAACCACTCCCTTTCCCTTTTTCTCCTGTTCGGCTCCATCTGTGAATCTGCTTGGGATGGAGATGTTCTTTTCAGATGGGATCAGAGGGCAATGGCCGCCGTGTGTCATGGGGATTGTATGTTTGTCAGGAGAGAGGATAGAGGCATTTTTGTGTTTCGCTTTTAACATAAATTGGCCCAATGGGGTTTCTGATCTGATCTACCTTGGCTCTCTAATGAATACATCTTCGTTTTTTTTCTCTAAAAAGAATGGATAGGAGAGCTAAAACCGCATTGATCAAAGCATACCTTCAACTCATTGTTTACAATGTTTCCCTGTACAGGAAATAACATTCAGATCCACATTTATTTACTGTACAAAACAAATCTCTCATCTCCCCTAACCCCCCTTTCCCTTTCACAATGTCTCAGGAATGTTTTATTGGCAAGTCTGATTTTCTCTGTAATGTCAAACACACGCACAGATGTATTAGTTCATTCTGTGGCTCAAGGGCAAAAATACAGTGTAGATATTGGGAGGGAAAAGCATTAAACTCTGAGTCCTTAGTCCTTAAACCTGTTTATTTTTTAATTTTTTACATAAAACAATATATTTCTTGCAATTCTACAGTTTGACGTGAGTTATTTTGCCACTCTGGAGGGGTGTTCTGAAAACCCAGTCTAAGTGGAAGGATCAGTGGAACCCCACAAAAAAGACAAATGTACTTCCTGTGTTTGAACACATTTCGCCGTGGAGCGAGAGAAAAATGTACAGTTTTATAACACTATTCTACAAATTGTTTCATGAGACAGACCAATTTTTATTTATTTTTTAAAGCTAATGTCTTGCAATTCTACACATTATGCCATGGGCAGATTTTTTTTTCTGTTATATTGCTCATCTCATGCTATTCTTCACATTTTGCCATGACGATGAGAGAATATAAGGCTAATTTCCTATTACTCTACATATGGGGCTGAGGCTGAGAGAAAATGGTGCATTTCTAAAGTAACTGTCCAGTGAAATTCTCACTTTTAAAAGTTTATATTCTGTTAACGCCCAAATAATGTTGGTGGATGAGCTGGCCAATCAACGGTCTACATTAATATTTTTAGTGACCGGTATACTCCCACACCATTCTGTTGTTGGGTACGTCCACACCATTCTGTTGTTGGGGTACGACCACACCATTCTGTTGTTGGGGTACGACCACACCATTCTGTTGTTGGGGTACACCCCACCATTCTGTTGTTGGGGTACACCCCACCATTCTGTTGTTGGGGTACGTCCACACCATTCTGTTGTTGGGGTACGACCACACCATTCTGTTGTTGGGGTACACCCCACCATTCTGTTGTTGGGGTACACCCCACCATTCTGTTGTTGGGGTACGTCCACACCATTCTGTTGTTGGGGTACGACCACACCATTCTGTTGTTGGGTTACGTCCACACCATTTTGTTGTTGGGGTACGGCCACACCATTCTGTAGTTGGGGTACGACCACACCATTCTGTTGTTGGGTACGTCCACACCATTCTGTTGTTGGGGTGGGTCCACACCATTCTCTTGTTGGGGTGGGTCCACACCATTCTGTTGTTGGGGTACGACCACACCATTCCGTTGTTGGGGTACGACCCCACCATTCTGTTGTTGGGGTACGTCCACACCATTCTGTTGTTGGGGTACGACCACACCATTCTGTTGTTGGGTTACGTCCACACCATTTTGTTGTTGGGGTACGGCCACACCATTCTGTAGTTGGGGTACGACCACACCATTCTGTTGTTGGGTACGTCCACACCATTCTGTTGTTGGGGTGGGTCCACACCATTCTCTTGTTGGGGTGGGTCCACACCATTCTGTTGTTGGGGTACGACCACACCATTCCGTTGTTGGGGTACGACCACACCATTCTGTTGTTGGGGTACGTCCACACCATTCTGTTGTTGGGGTGGGTCCACACCATTCTCTTGTTGGGGTGGGTCCACACCATTCTGTTGTTGGGGTACGACCACACCATTCTGTTGTACACCCACCATTCTGTTGTTGGGCACCCCACACCATTTCTGTTGTTGGGCGTCCACACCATTTGTGTTGGGGTACGACCACACCATTCTGTTGTTGGGGTACACCCCACCATTCTGTTGTTGGGGTACACCCCACCATTCTGTTGTTGGGGTACGTCCACACCATTCTGTTGTTGGGGTACGACCACACCATTCTGTTGTTGGGTTACGTCCACACCATTTTGTTGTTGGGGTACGGCCACACCATTCTGTAGTTGGGGTACGACCACACCATTCTGTTGTTGGGTACGTCCACACCATTCTTCTGGGGTGGGTCCACACCATTCTCTTGTTGGGGTGGGTCCACACCATTCTGTTGTTGGGGTACGACCACACCATTCTGTTGTTGGGGTACACCCCACCATTCTGTTCCACACCATTCTGTTGTTGGGGTACGCCACACCATTCTGTTGTTGGGGTACGACCACACCATTCTGTTGTTGGGTTACGTCCACACCATTTTGTTGTTGGGTACGGCCACACCATTCTGTAGTTGGGGTGGGTCCACACCATTCTGTTGTTGGGGTGGGTCCACACCATTCTGTTGTTGGGGTGGGTCCACACCATTCTCTTGTTGGGGTGGGTCCACACCATTCTGTTGTTGGGGTACGACCACACCATTCCGTTGTTGGGGTACGACCACACCATTCTGTTGTTGGGGTACGTCCACACCATTCTGTTGTTGGGGTGGGTCCACACCATTCTGTTGTTGGGGTATGACCACACCATTCTATTGTTGGGGTATGACCACACCATGCTGTTGTTGGGGTGGGTCCACACCATGCTGTTGTTGGGGTGGGTCCACACCATTCTGTTGTTGGGGTGGGTCCACACCATTCTGTTGTTGGGGTACGTCCACACCATTCTGTTGTTGGGGTGGGTCCACACCATTCTGTTGTTGGGGTGGGTACACACCATTCTGTTGTTGGGGTACGTCCACACCATTCTGTTGTTGGGTACGTCCACACCATTCTGTTGTTGGGTACGTCCACACCATTCTGTTGTTGGGGTACGTCCACACCATTCTGTTGTTGGGGTATGACCACACCATTCTGTTGTTGGGGTACGTCCACACCATTCTGTTGTTGGGGTACGTCCACACCATTCTGTTGTTGGGGTATGTCCACACCATTCTGTTGTTGGGTTGGGTCCACACCATTCTGTTGTTGGGGTACGTCCACATCATTCTGTTGTTGTGGTACGCCACACCATTCTGTTGTTGGGGTACGTCCACACCATACTATACTTCCGGGTTGGAGCGAGCGGTCGCATCCGCACTCGGTCCGCAGGTAGTATTACATTTCATTACATTTCATTATAGTATAACGGTTTGATTTGTCTAATCTTAGCAATTTCTTCTTAGCTAGCTACATAGCCGTCTTTGTATCATAGATAATTGCGTAATTATCGTATTTCGACGTCCTAACGCAGTCTACACTGCTATCTGCCCTGCAGCTAGCCAGCTAGCTAACGTCCACCGTCTACCGATTAGCAGCACAACTATTACACTCAACTGAACGACTTGATCAGTGTAGTGTTAGCTAGCTACATAGTTGTCTTTGCTGTCTTCGTATCCAAGATAATTGTGTAGTTTAGAGTGTGTAGTTTTAGAGTGATTATCTTAATTTACCGAGGTTAGCTAGCCAGCTATTTGTCGTCCTTAACGTAGGAGACACTGCTAGCTAGCCAACAGCTAGCCAACGTCTACCGAACAGAACTTCCGCACTCAACAACCCGGTCGCATTTCGCTTCGCTCCACAGGTAGTATCACATTTTCATTTCATTTCATTACAGTACAACGGCTTGATTTGTTTGATCGTAGCTAGCTACATAGCTAGCTACATAGCCGTCTTTGTATCAAAGATAATTGTGTAGTCTAGAGCGATTTCCTAGGTTAGCTAGCCAGTTATTGTCGTTCTTTTAACGCAACGTAACGTAATCAACACTGCTAGCTAGCCAGCTAGCCCCGAATAGCAGCACAGTAGAAACTATTACACTCAACGGAACGACTTGATTAGTGTAGTGTCAACAACGCAGCCACTGCCAGCTAGCCTACATAGTCAACAACGCAGCCTCTGCCAGCTAGCCTACTTCAGCAGTACTGTATCATTTTAATCATTTTAGTCAATAAGATTCTTGCTACGTAAGCTTAACTTTCTGAACACTCGAGCGTGTAGTCCACTTGTCATTCCAATCTCCTTTGCATTAGCGTAGCCTCTTGTGTAGCCTGTCAACTATGTGTCTGTCTATCCCTGTTCTCTCCTCTCTGCACAGACCATACAAACGCTCCACACCGCGTGGCCGCGGCCACCCTAATCTGGTGGTCCCAGCGCGCACGACCCACGTGGAGTTCCAGGTCTCCGGTAGCCTCTGGAACTGCCGATCTGCGGCCAACAAGGCAGAGTTCATCTCAGCCTATGCCTCCCTCCAGTCCCTCGACTTCTTGGCACTGACGGAAACATGGATCACCACAGACAACACTGCTACTCCTACTGCTCTCTCTTCGTCTGCCCACGTGTTCTCGCACACCCCGAGAGCTTCTGGTCAGCGGGGTGGTGGCACCGGGATCCTCATCTCTCCCAAGTGGTCATTCTCTCTTTCTCCCCTTACCCATCTGTCTATCGCCTCCTTTGAATTCCATGCTGTCACAGTTACCAGCCCTTTCAAGCTTAACATCCTTATAATTTATCGCCCTCCAGGTTCCCTCGGAGAGTTCATCAATGAGCTTGATGCCTTGATAAGTTCCTTTCCTGAGGACGGATCACCTCTCACAGTTCTGGGCGACTTTAACCTCCCCACGTCTACCTTTGACTCATTCCTCTGTGCCTCCTTCTTTCCACTCCTCTCCTCTTTTGACCTCACCCTCTCACCTTCACCCCCTACTCACAAGGCAGGAAATACGCTCAACCTCATCTTTACTAGATGCTGTTCTTCCACTAACCTCATTGCAACTCCCCTCCAAGTCTCCGACCACTACCTTGTATCCTTTTCCCTCTCGCTCTCATCCAACACTTCCCACACTGCCCCTACTCGGATGGTATCGCGCCGTCCCAACCTTCGCTCTCTCTCCCCCGCTACTCTCTCCTCTTCCATCCTATCATCTCTTCCCTCTGCTCAAACCTTCTCCAACCTATCTCCTGATTCTGCCTCCTCAACCCTCCTCTCCTCCCTTTCTGCATCCTTTGACTCTCTATGTCCCCTATCCTCCAGGCCGGCTCGGTCCTCCCCTCCCGCTCCGTGGCTCGACGACTCATTGCGAGCTCACAGAACAGGGCTCCGGGCAGCCGAGCGGAAATGGAGGAAAACTCGCCTCCCTGCGGACCTGGCATCCTTTCACTCCCTCCTCTCTACATTTTCCTCTTCTCTCTCTGCTGCTAAAGCCACTTTCTACCACTCTAAATTCCAAGCATCTGCCTCTAACCCTAGGAAGCTCTTTGCCACCTTCTCCTCCCTCCTGAATCCTCCTCCCACCCCCCTCCTCCCTCTCTGCAGATGACTTCGTCAACCATTTTGAAAAGAAGGTCGACGACATCCGATCCTCGTTTGCTAAGTCAAACGACACCGCTGGTTCTGCTCACACTGCCCTACCCTGTGCTCTGACCTCTTTCTCCCTCTCTCTCCAGATGAAATCTCGCGTCTTGTGACGGCCGGCCGCCCAACAACCTGCCCGCTTGACCCTATCCCCTCCTCTCTTCTCCAGACCATTTCCGGAGACCTTCTCCCTTACCTCACCTCGCTCATCAACTCATCCCTGACCGCTGGCTACGTTCCTTCCGTCTTCAAGAGAGCGAGAGTTGCACCCCTTCTGAAAAAACCTACACTCGATCCCTCCGATGTCAACAACTACAGACCAGTATCCCTTCTTTCTTTTCTCTCCAAAACTCTTGAACGTGCCGTCCTTGGCCAGCTCTCCCGCTATCTCTCTCAGAATGACCTTCTTGATCCATATCAGTCAGGTTTCAAGACTAGTCATTCAACTGAGACTGCTCTTCTCTGTATCACGGAGGCGCTCCGCACTGCTAAAGCTAACTCTCTCTCCTCTGCTCTCATCCTTCTAGACCTATCGGCTGCCTTCGATACTGTGAACCATCAGATCCTCCTCTCCACCCTCTCCGAGTTGGGCATCTCCGGCGCGGCCCACGCTTGGATTGTGTCCTACCTGACAGGTCGCTCCTACCAGGTGGCGTGGCGAGAATCCGTCTCCACACCACGTGCTCTCACCACTGGTGTCCCCCAGGGCTCTGTTCTAGGCCCTCTCCTATTCTCGCTATACACCAAGTCACTTGGCTCTGTCATAACCTCACATGGTCTCTCCTATCATTGCTATGCAGACGACACACAATTAATCTTCTCCTTTCCCCCTTCTGATGACCAGGTGGCGAATCGCATCTCTGCATGTCTGGCAGACATATCAGTGTGGATGACGGATCACCACCTCAAGCTGAACCTCAGCAAGACGGAGCTGCTCTTCCTCCCGGGGAAGGACTGCCCGTTCCATGATCTCGCCATCACGGTCGACAACTCCATTGTGACCTCCTCCCAGAGCGCTAAGAACCTTGGCGTGATCCTGGACAACACCCTGTCGCTCTCAACTACCATCAAGGCGGTGGCCCGTTCCTGTAGGTTCATGCTCTACAACATCCGCAGAGTACGACCCTGCCTCACACAGGAAGCGGCGCAGGTCCTAATCCAGGCACTTGTCATCTCCCGTCTGGATTACTGCAACTCGCTGTTGGCTGGGCTCCCTGCCTGTGCCATTAAACCCCTACAACTCATCCAGAACGCCGCAGCCCGTCTGGTGTTCAACCTTCCCAAGTTCTCTCACGTCACCCCGCTCCTCCGCTCTCTCCACTGGCTTCCAGTTGAAGCTCGCATCCGCTACAAGACCATGGTGCTTGCCTACGGAGCTGTGAGGGGAACGGCACCTCAGTACCTCCAGTCTCTGATCAGGCCCTACACCCAAACAAGGGCACTGCGTTCATCCACCTCTGGCCTGCTCGCCTCCCTACCACTGAGGAAGTACAGTTCCCGCTCAGCCCAGTCAAAACTGTTCGCTGCTCTGGCCCCCCAATGGTGGAACAAACTCCCTCACGACGCCAGGACAGCGGAGTCACTCACCACCTTCCGGAGACACCTGAAACCCCACCTCTTTAAGGAATACCTAGGATAGGATAAAGTAATCCCTCTCACCCCCCTTAAAATATTTAGATGCACTACTGTTCCACTGGATGTCATAAGGTGAATGCACCAATTTGTAAGTCGCTCTGGATAAGAGCGTCTGCTAAATGACTTAAATGTAATGTAAATGTACGTCCACACCATTCTGTTGTTGGGTTACGTCCACACCATTCTGTTGTTGGGTTGGGTCCACACCATTCTGTTGTTGGGGTACGTCCACATCATTCTGTTGTTGGGGTACGTCCACACCATTCTGTTGTTGGGGTGGGTCCACACCATTCTGTTGTTGGGGTGGGTCCACACCATTCTGTTGTTGGGGTGGGTCCACACCATTCTGTTGTTGGGGTGGGTCCACACCATTCTGTTGTTGGGGTACGACCACACCATTCTGTTGTTGGGGTGGGTCCACACCATTCTGTTGTTGGGGTACGTCCACACCATTCTGTTGTTGGGCTACGTCCACACCATTCTGTTGTTGGGGTGGGTCCACACCATTCTGTTGTTGGGGTGGGTCCACACCATTCTGTTGTTGGGGTATGTCCACACCATTCTGTTGTTGGGGTGGGTCCACACCATTCTGTTGTTGGGGTACGGCCACACCATTCTGTTGTTGGGGTATGACCACACCATGCTGTTGTTGGAGTACGACCAGACCATGCTGTTGTTGGGGTATGACCACACAATATCTTTGTTGGTGTAAACACAGAAAAGCTGCTTTTTAACCTCCTTGGAAGAAAAAAATTGGAAGGAAATCTATTTCACTCATATTGTAATTCATTCTAGGTCATATTTCATAGAAATCTAGAAACACTGGAGAGTAACTTTAAACGTCGACTTTGGGCAAAAATGCAAAAACAATGTATAACTTATCAATGCACAATCATAACTATGCTGAAATAATTAAAAAAAACTATTAATGCTTAAAAACCAAATGGATGAACAAGGTATTTCCCTAAAGAAGTGCATTTTTTTAGCTGATCTCTAATGCTTTCGTCCCAATTTAAAAGAACGGGGAAATGACATCAACACATACTGGAGGAGTTACAGGCTAGCTACAGTGGCTAGCTTAGCTAACATAGAGCTACGTTGGTCGTAGCGTGCATGACCAGAATGACACATGGATGAACCACCTTTGGCTTTCTGTTGGAACATTGAGAAAGAAGAGAATTTAGAGCATTTTAATTTGCCAAAATCCACCTCTTCTTGAGGGCCGGGGGCAGTGTTTGGATGACTGACGTGCCGAAAGTAAACTGCCTGTTACTCAGGCCCAGAAGCTAAGATATGGTAGCATTGGATGGAAAACACTGAAGTTTCTAAAACTGTTAAGATAATGTCTGTGAGTATGACAGAACTGATATGGCAGGTGAAAACGCGAGGAGAATCCATCCAGAATTCTTTATTTTTTAGCTCCCAGTTCATTCCTATGTTGGCCTATTGAATTTCAAACCACAAAGGACCCAGATTGCAGTACCTATGTCTTTCACTGGATGTCAACAGTCTTTATAAAAGGTTTCAGGCTTGTTTTTTGAAAAATGAACAAGTAGTTATAGTTTTTCCAAGGTGTACCTCATTAGAAAAGTAGTCTTGTTGTCCGCGTGAATGAGGTGCACAATCTTCGTTATTTAGCTTCCTTATTGAGGATAGCAGCTCCGTAAACAAAAGAGAGAAAGCATATTTCAACCCTGCAGGTGCGACACAAAACGCAGAAATAAAAATATAATTCATGCCTTACCTTTGACGAGCTTCTTTTGTTGGCATTCCAATATGTCCCATAAACATCATAAATTGTCATTTTGTTCGATTAGGGTGGCCTAGTGGTTAGAGCATTGGACTAGTAACTGAAAGGTTGCAAGTTCAAATCCCCGAGCTGACAACGTACAAAATCTCTCGTTCTGCCCCTGAACAGGCAGTTAACCCACTGTTCCTAGGCCGTCATTGAAAATAAGAATTTGTTCTTAACCTACTTGCCTAGTAAAATAAAGGTAAAATTTAAAAAAAAACTTAAATTAAATATATATCCAAAATGTCCATTTATTTGGCGCGTTTGATCCAGAAAAATACTGGTTCCAACTTGAGCAACGTGACTACAAAATATCTCAAAGGTTACCTGTAAACTTTACCAAAACATTTCAAACTACTTTTGTAATACAGCTTTAGGTATTTTTTTAACGTAAATAATCGATAAAATTGAAGATGGGATGATCTGTGTTTCAATACAGGAAGAAAACAATCTGAAGCTAGCTTTCTGGTCACGCGCCTCTATCTAACAGTACACTTCAAGTGACCCTCGTTCAAGATGGCCGTACTTCTTCATTACACAAAGGAATAACCTCAATTTCTAAAGACTGTTGACATCCAGTGGCAGCGATGGGAACTGCAAGAAGGGGAATCACCTGCCTGGTGTCCCTTAGAAATCTGGATTCCCAATGAAAACCCATTGAAAAGAGAGTGACCTAAAAAAACAATCTGAATGGTTTGTTCTGTTAAACTCACAGACATGATTCAAACAATTTTAGAAACTTCAAATTGTTTTCCATCCAAATCTACTAATAATTTGCACATCTTATGTTCTGGGGATGAGTAGCAGGCAGTTGAATATGGGCATTTCATCCGGAAGTGAAAATACTGCCCCCTGTCACCAAGAAGTTAACAAAAAAGTTAAGCTTTTAAATGATGTAAGACACTTGTATTTTCATGAATGTTTAATATTGTGATTTTTGTATTTTGAAGTTCGCGCCCTGCAATTTCACCGGATGTTGTCGTAGCTGTCCCGCTAGTGGTTCATGCGCCCTAAGAGGTTTTAACAAATTTCCTGCAATTCTACACATTTTGCCATTGCTTATGGCATGTTCATATGCTATCTGGGATGGGGACCTGACCTCCAAGGGTCCTGGAGGGCAGGCAGTGTGCCCCCAGGGATTCATTGGGCTTACCTCACCACCCTCTGGAAGGCCTTTACCACCTGGGGTCGGCCCTTTAGGAATTCCAGAACCCGAGTTGCACAGGGTTCAGACCCAGGGCCCCGTGCTTAATGATATGTTTAGAGGGCACTCTGGTATTGAAGGCTGAGCTGTAGTCGATGAACAGCATTCTTACATGGGTATTACTCTTGTCCAGATTGGATAGGGCAGTGTGCAGAGCGATTGCAATTTCATCATTCGTGGATCTGTTGGGGCAGTATGCAGATTTGAGTGGGTCTAGGGTGTCGGGTACTGATGGAGGTGATATGATCACTAACCAACCTCTTAAAGCACTTCATGATGACAGAAATGAGTGCTACCTTCACATTTTTGGGGTACAGGAACTATGGTGGACATCTTGAAGTGGGGAGTACAGACTAGGATAGGGAGAGATTGAATATGTCCGTAAAACATTCCAGCCAGCAGGTCTGCACATGCTCAGAGCAGCTTGGGATGCTATCTGGTCAGGCATCCTTGTGAGGTCTAACAATTTTTTTTTTTATGTACTTTTACCTCTATTTCTCCCCAAATTCGTGATATCCAATTGGTAGTCACAGTCTTGTCCCATCGGTGCAACTGCCGTACGGACTCGGGAGAGGCAAAAGTCGAGAGCCATGCATCCACTGCTTCTTGACATGGCTCACTTAGTGTGTTGGAGAAAACACCATACAACTGTCAGCTTGCAGGCACCCGGCTCGACACAAGGAGTCGCTAGAGCAAGACGGGACAAGGACAAACCCTCCCCTAACTCGGATGACGCTGGGCCAATTGTGCCCTGCCTCATGGGCCTCATGGGTCTCCCAGTCATGGCTGGTTTGAAGTGCGACTCCACTTTGTCTGTGTACTGTCGTTTTGCCTCTTTGATTTCCTTTCGGAGGTCATAGCTGGTCTGTTTGTACAGCCTCATGTTCCCAGTCACCTTGCGTGGTTAAATGTGTCACATGGCATGAGGCTGGAGAGAAGGAGCAGGTACGGGGAGTAAAACATTTAATATAGAACGGACATGGAACGAGGCAGGAACAGCGTCAGCAAACAGGTAACAAAGACAAAAAACTATTAATGCAGCAGCAGGGAACAAGAGCTGGGGAACAGACAAATATAGGGGAGGAAATAAACAGGTGATGAATGAGTCCAGGTGAGTCCAATATCACTGATGCGCATGATGAGGGAAGGCAGGTGTGTGTAACAGATGGCAGGAGTGCATGATGCAGGGAAGCCTGGCGCCCTCTAGTGCCGGGGGGAGTGGGAGCAGACGTGACAGTACCCCCCCTCTATGGGTGCCACCCGGGGTCCTACCTGAGCAAACCGGCCGAGACATGGGCGCAGGGCAAGCCAGTTTGGGGTGTGGAAGCCCAACGATCTGGCAGGAGCATGAGAGCCTGGGGAGCCGGCTGAGGCATGGAAGCCTGACGATCCGGCTGCAGAGAGGGAGCCCGATGATCCAGTGGAGTATGACATGGGATGGGAAGCCGCCGAGCCTACCGAGGCAAGGAAACATCTCGAGCCAGCCAGGGCGTGAAAGTCCGAAGGGCTGGCTTAGGCACCCCTGGTTCCATCAGCGGCCGAATCCACCCCAACGTCACCAACAAAAGAAAAATCTAAAGAAAACAATTCCTGGACTGGCTGGGCGAACAAGAACTGACGATCCGGCTGAGGCCCAACGTGGGTTGGGCGCCATCCGAGCCAACCGGGGGTAATGAAACCTCTCGAGCCAGCTAGGGCGTGGAAGCACGACGAGCTGGCTAGGCACCCCCGTTTCCATCAGTGGCGACCCAGAGCCGATGCCACCATACCAACCGGAACGCCAGTACTCCCCGATGCTTCGTATGTTGGCTGCTGCATTCTGTCACATGAGTTGATGCTGGATAGACGAAGCAGGTACGGGGAATAAAACATTTAATATAGAACGGACATGGAAGGCGGCAGGAACAGCATCAGCAAACAGGTAACACAGACAAAAAAAAACTATTAATGCAGCAGCAGGGAACAGAGCTGGGGAACAGACAAATATAGGGGAGGAAATAAACAGGTGATGAATGAGTCCAGGTGAGTCCAATATCACTGATGCGCGTGATGAGGGAAGGCAGGTGTGCGTAATAGATGGCAGGAGTGCATGATGCAGGGCAGCCTGGCACCCTCAAGCGCCACGGGGGGAGAGCGGGAGCAGACGTGACAAAATTCAGTAGTTTGCGCTTTCAATTTTGAGTGAATCCTGCCATCTATCCACAGTTCTGATTTGGATAAGTTGTAATTGTCACAGTAGAAGCAACATACTCTACAGGGGTAATCAACTCTTACCCTACGAGGTCCAGAGCCTGCTGACTTTCTGTTCTACCTGATGATGATTTGCACCCACATGGTTTCCCAGGTCTAAATCAGTCCCTGATTAGAGGGGAATCACCCACATGGTTTTCCAGGTCTAAATCAGTCCCTGATTAGAGGGTAATCCCCTGCTTGGTGTCCCAGGTCTAAATCAGTCCCTGATTAGAGGGGAATCATCCACCTGGTGTCCCAGGTCTAAATCAGTCCCTGATTAGAGGGGAATCACCCACATGGTGTCCCAGGTCTAAATCAGTCCCTGATTAGAGGGGAATCACCCACATGGTGTCCCAGGTCTAAATCAGTCCCTGATTAGAGGGGAATCGCCCGCCTGGTGTCCCAGGTCTAAATCAGTCCCTGATTAGAGGGGAATCGCCCGCCTGGTGTCCCAGGTCTAAATCAGTCCCTGATTAGAGGGGAATCACCCACCTTGTGTCCCAGGTCTAAATCAGTCCCTGATTAGAGGGGAATCACCCACCTGGTGTCCCAGGTCTAAACCAGTCCCTGATTAGAGGGTAATCACCCACCTGGTGTCCCAGGTCTTAATCAGTCCCTGATTAGAGGGGAATCACCCACCTGGTGTCCCAGGTCTAAACCAGTCCCTGATTAGAGGGTAATCACCCACCTGGTGTCCCAGGTCTTAATCAGTCCCTGACTCTTCTTGATGAACTCAATTACTGAGTCAATGTATACGTGTATATGTCGTTACCTCACGACTGCTTGATGAGCGAGTAGCACAGGAGATGTTGAGATAAAAACTTTGCGTTTTCCTCAGATTTCCTTTATAAAAGTCCCATGGCTTCAGCATATGTGGTTTCTCAGTTTGCACAAAGTTCAGTCTAGTACCTTGAGAGTCGTTGTGGTGTCGGCTTGGGGGGGTTGGGGGATATACACTGCTGTGACGATGACAGAAGAGAATTATCTCGGAAGTTAATAATGCCGTTGGCATTTGATGGTGAGGTGGAAAACAAAAGGACATGAGTCACTGTAACAAAATCACACCGTGAGTAGTTAGTTATGAAACACATACCTCCACGGTTCTTTTTCCCGGAGAATTCGTTCTCTCTTGATCTTTAACAAAGCACCAAGCATCTGATCTGCGAAATTAAAGTGAAGGGGTGCTTGCTCTTGTACTCTTTCCCTATTACTTTTTCTCTCAATGACCCACTCTATCTGTTTGCCAGTTATTATGCTAAGCATCTAAATGCATGGTTATCTGTGAATAACAAAGGTAAACTCCTCTCCCGTTTTTAACCAACTTAAAATGGAATCGCCACGTATTTCAAACCTCAAGTCTAATGCCAGTGCACATATCTGATTTCAACACACCACAAAGGGAGAAAGACAGAGATACCCAGAATAGTACAATTGTGTCCAAAGCTCTGCATCCTGACCCTCCAAATCAAACACAAACACGAAAGAGCTTAATGGATCCATACATTTCTATTTCTTCATTTCATAGCCCATTCTCTCTTCCCGAGCACATTCCCTCTGTCATTTAAACCATCGGAACAACGGGACGCTTAATCTTGGAGAAATTGATTCTCGCCGCATCATAATTTACCTTGTCTACTCCGAAGCCGTCGGTTGCGAGCAATATTAGTCAGGAGGGTCAATATTACAAATCACGCGAGCACAGATCAATAGAAGAGTCCTGCGGTCCATCTTGTTAATTACCGTTTTGCAATTTCACAATTCAGTTTGGAGCGGGAGATTAATGTGCGAGAGAGGCAAGGGGCGAACGCAAAGATTATCCAGACAGAGAGATAGCAGAGGTGGCAGATAGCAGCAAGGGAATTACCAAAGGATTCTGGAATGTTTCAGACCACCATGGTTAGTCTCCTTCCCTCCTGACAAAGGGGTAAGGTTAAGTTTAGAGAGGCAATGTTGAGTTTAGAGAGGCAATGTTGAGTTTAGAGGGGCAACGTTATGTGTCGGGGGTGGGGTGGTGTGGGTTAGGGTTATATCCTGCCTGTTTGGCGCTGTCCGGGGGTATCATAGGACGGGGTCACAGTGTATCCCGACCCCTCCTGTCTCAGCCTCTAGTATTTATGCTGCAGTAGTTTATGTGCCGGGGGGCTAGGGTCAGTCTGTTATATCTGGAGTATGAGCCCTAGGACCATGCCTCAGGAATACCTGGTCTGATGACTCCTTGCTGTCCCCAGTCCACCTGGCCGTGCTGCTGCTCCAGTTTCAACTGTTCTGCCTGCGACTATGGAACCCTGACCTGTTCACCGGACGTGCTACCTGTCCCAGAACTGCTGTTTTCAACTCTCTAGAGACAGCAGGAGCGGTAGAGATACTCTGAATGATCGGCTATAAAAAGCCAACTGATATTTACTCCTGTGGTGCTGACTTGCTGCACCCTCGACAACTACTGTGATTATTATTATCTGACCCTGCTGGTCATTTATGAACATTTGAACATCTTGGCCATGTTCTGCTAAAATCTCCATCCGGCACAGACAGAAGAGGACTGGCCACCCCTCATAGCCTGGTTCCTCTCTAGGTTTCTTCCTAGGTTCTGGCCTTTCTAGGGAGTTTTTCCTAGCCACCGTGCTTCTCCACCTGCATTGCTTGCTGTTTGGGGTTTTAGGCTGGGTTTCTGTACAGCACTTTGAAATATCAGCTGATGTAAGAAGGGCTTTATAAATACATTTGATTTGAAGGTTGAGTTTAGGGGGGCAAGGGTGA
>NC_088420.1:7607743-7846811 GCF_034236695.1 Oncorhynchus nerka
AGTCTTTGTTCAAGGTTTCAGGCTTGTTTCTTTGAAAACTAGTAAGAAATATGAGTTTTAGTACAAGGACACCTGCTTGGAAATTCATCTGTGTGCGCGCCATGAAGACCTCCTAATATTGATGTCCTATTGAAAATACTTCTTTCCGTATGAAATATTATAGTTTGATTACATTTTAGGGTATCTGAGGGTTGAATAGAGTTTATTTTTACTTGTTGAAGCAAAATTTAGGGGTAGATTTTCGGATTCCTATCTTGGCATGTTGAACGAGTGGATTACTCAAATTGATGGCGCCAATTAAACTGACTTTTTGGGATATAAAGAAAGATTTTATCTAACAAAACGACACTACATGTTATAGCTGGGACCCTTTGGATGACAAATCAGAGGAAGATTTTCAAAAAGTAAGTGAATATTTTATCGCTATTTGTAAATTTATGAAACCTGTGCCGTGGAAAAATATTTTGATGTGGGGCGCCGTCCTCAACCAATCACATGGCATGTATTCGCTGTAAAGCCTACTGTAAATCACATGGCATGCTTTCACTGTAATGGGTGCCGTCCTCAACCAATCACATGGCATGCTTTCACTGTAAAGCCCACTGTAAATCGGACAGTGCAGTTAGATTAACAAGAATTGAAGCCTTCAACCGATATAAAACACTTGCATGTACCTAAATGTTTAATATCCATAATTTGTATGATTATTTATTTGAATTGCGCGCCCTCCAGTTTCACAGGAAGTTGTCCGGCTAGCGGGACGCCTATCCCACAGAGGTTATTAACTGACTAAACCTCGTTAAATAAAGATTCAATAAATACCTTTAGGAGAAAGTAACTGGTAATAATTAATAATAATAGTAAACAGTTAGGCAGCAGCATACGTGGTGGGTGGGAGTGTATGTGCAAGTATCAATCAATCAAATGTATTAATAAAGCCCTTTTTACATCTGCCAATGTCACCAAGTGCTATGCAGAAACTCAGCCTAAAAAACACAAACAGCAAGCAATGCAGATGTAGAAGCAAGTGTCTGGGTGTTAGTGTGAGTGTTTCAGTGTACAGTAGGTGTGGTAGTTGGATATGCATGTAAACAGGGCTGTGAAGTGACTGGTAGCAGGAATATCTAAACATTCTGAACAAAAGTATAAATTCAAACAATTACTAAGATTTTCACTGAGTTAAAGTTCATATAGGCTCAATTAAAATAAATGTATTTCACATCTGAGAATGCAGATACAGCATGCATCTGTTGGTCATGTAGTTATGCACTTCTTCTTCTGTAGTTATGCACTTCTTATTCTGTAGTTCTGCACTTCTTCTTCTGTAGTTATGCACTTCTTCTTCTGTAGTTATGCACTTCTTCTGTAGTTCTGCACTTCTTCTTCTGTAGTTCTAATCAAAATCAAATCAAATCAAATTTTATTTGTCACATACACATGGGTTAGCAGATGTTAGTGCGAGTGTAGCGAAATGCTTGTGCTTCTAGTTCCGACAATGCAGTAATAACCAACAAGTAATCTAGCTAACAATTCCAAAACTACTACCTTATAGACACAAGTGTAAGGGGATAAAGGGATAAAGAATATGATACAGTAGATGGATTGAGTGCAGTATATACATATGAGATGAGTATGAACAGGCAGTGGCATAAGGATGCAGTAGATGGGTGGTTGCTGTCCATTGTTTTGATGATATATTTTACATAATTTCCATCAATTCCCATTATTAAAGTGGCTGGAGTTGAGTCAGTGTGTTGGCAGCAGCCACTCAATGTTATCTTTATGGCCTTGCTGTCCTTGATGATCTTTATGGCCTTCCCTGTGACATCGGGTGGTGGCTGTAGGTGTCCTGGAGGGCAGGTAGTTTGCCCCGGTGATGCGTTGTGCAGACCTCACTACCCTCTGGAGAGCCTTACGGTGGTGGGCGGAGCAGTTGCCGTACCAGGCGGTGATACAGCCCGACAGGATACTCTCGATTGTGCATCTGTAGAAGTTTGTGAGTGCTTTTGGTGATAAGCCGAATTTCGTCAGCCTCCTGAGGTTGAAGAGGCGCTGCTGCGCCTTCTTCACGATGCTGTCTGTGTGGGTGGACCAATTCAGTTTGTCTGTGATGCGTACGCCGAGGAACTTAAAACTTACTACCCTCTCCACTACTGTTCCATCGGTGTGGATAGGGGGGTGTTCCCTCTGCTGTTTCCTGAAGTCCACAATCATCTCCTTAGTTTTGTTGACGTTGAGTGTGAGGTTATTTTCCTGACACCACACTCCGAGGTCCCTCACCTCCTCCCTGTAGGCCGTCTCGTCATTGTTGGTAATCAAGCCTACCACTGTTGTGTCGTCCGCAAACTTGATGATTGAGTTGAAGGCGTGCGTGGTCACGCAGTCGTGTGGGAGCAGGGAGTACAGGAGAGGGCTCAGAATGCACCCTTGTGGGGCCCCAGTGTTGAGGATCAGCGGGGTGGAGATGTTGTTGCTTACCCTCACCACCTGGGGGTGGCCCGTCAGGAAGTCCAGTACCCAGTTGCACAGGGCGGGGTCGAGACCCAGGGTCTCGAGCTTGATGACGAGCTTGGAGGGCACTATGGTGTTAAATGCCGAGCTGTAGTCGATGAACAGCATTCTCACATAGGTATTCCTCTTGTCCAGATGGGTTAGGGCAGTGTGCAGTGTGGTTGAGTTTGCATCGTCTGTGGACCTATTTGGGCAGTAAGCAAATTGGAGTGGGTCTAGGGTGTCAGGTAGGGTGGAGGTGATATGGTCCTTGACTAGTCTCTCAAAGCACTTCATGATGACGGAAGTGAGTGCTACGGGGCGGTAGTCATTTAGCTCAGTTACCTTAGCTTTCTTGGGAACAGGAACAATGGTGGCCCTCTTGAAGCATGTGGGAACAACAGACTGGGATAGGGATTGATTGAATATGTCCGTAAACACACCAGCCAGCTGGTCTGCGCATGCTCTGAGGGCGCGGCTGGGGATACCGTCTGGGCCTGCAGCCTTGCGAGGGTCGGCTGCAGTGAAGGAGAGTCCGAATGTTTTAGTTGTGGGCAGTGTCAGTGGCACTGTATTGTCCTCAAAGCGGGCAAAAAAGTTATTTAGTCTGCCTGGGAGCAAGACATCCTGGTCCGTGACGGTGCTGGTTCTCTTTTTGTAATCCGTGATTGACTGTAGACCCTGCCACATACCTCTTGTGTCTGAGCCCTTGAATTGAGATTCTACTTTGTCTCTATACTGACGCTTAGCTTGTTTGATTGCCTTGCGGAGGGAATAGTTACACTGTTTGTTACACTGTTTGTATTCGGTCATGTTTCCAGTCACCTTCCCCTGATTAAAAGCAGTGGTTCGCGCTTTCAGTTTCACGCGAATGCTGCCATCAATCCACGGTTTCTGGTTTGGGAATGTTTTAATCGTTGCTATGGGAACGACATCTTCAACGCACGTTCTAATGAACTCGCACACCGAATCAGCGTATTCGTCAATGTTGTCGTCTAGAAGCTGTTTTTCAGTCTCTCGGTCCCAGCTTTGATGCACCTTTACTGACCTCGCCTTCTGGATGATAGCGGGGTGAACAGGCAGTGGCTCGGGTGGTTGCTGTCCTTGATGATCTTTATGGCCTTCCTGTGACATCGGATGGTGTAGGTGTCCTGGAGGGCAGGTATTGGAACATATCCGAGTCCACGTGATGGAAGCAGTCTTGGAGTGTGGAATCAGATTGGTCGGAGCAGCGTTGAACAGACCTCAGCGCGGGAGCTTCTTGTTTTAGTTTCTGTCTGTAGGCAGGGATCAACAAAATGGAGTCGTGGTCAGCTTTTCCGAAAGGAGGGCGGGGCAGGGCCTTATATGCGTCGCGGAAGTTGGAATAGCAATGATCCAAGGTCTTTCCCGCCCTGGTTGCGCAATCGATATGCTGATAAAATTTAGGGAGTCTTGTTTTCAGATTAGCCTTGTTAAAATCCCCAGCTACAATGAATGCAGCCTCCGGATATATGGATTCCAGTTTGCAAAGAGTCAAATAAAGTTCGTTCAGAGCCATCGATGTGTCTGCTTGGGGGGGAATATATACGGCTGTGATTATAATCGAAGAGAATTCCCTTGGTAGATAATGCGGTCTACATTTGATTGTGAGGAATTCTAAATCAGGTGAACAGAAGGACTTGAGTTCCTGTATGTTGTTTTGGCCACACCAAGTCACGTTAACCATAAAGCATACGCCCCCGCCCCTCTTCTTACCAGAAAGATGTTTGTTTCTGTCGGCGCGATGCATGGAGAAACCAGCTGGCTGCACCGTCTCCGATAGCGTCTCTCCAGTGAGCCATGTTTCCGTGAAGCAAAGAACGTTACAGTCTCTGATGTCCCTCTGGAATGCTACCCTTGCTCGGATTTCATCAACCTTGTTGTCAAGAGACTGGACATTGGCGAGGAGAATGCTAGGGAGTGGTGCACCATGTGCCCGTCTCCGGAGTCTGACCAGAAGACCGCTTCGTTTTCCCCTTTTTCAAAGTCGTTTTTTGGGGTCGCCGGCTGGGATCCATTCCGTTGTCCTGGGTGAAAGGCAGAACACAGGGTCCGCTTCGCGAAAGTCATATTCTTGGTCGTACTGATGGTGAGTTGACGCTGCTCTTATGTTCAGTAGTTCTTCTCGAATGTATGTAATGAAACCTAAGATGACCTGGGGTACCAATGTAAGAAATAATACGTAAAAAAAACAAAAAAATGCATAGTTTCCTAGGAACGCGAAGCGAGGCGGCCATCTCTGTCGGCGCCGGAACAGCAGCATTGTGGTGGTAATAAATCAGATCAATATATGAGGGGAATCAGTTGTTAGCCAGGGGATGGAAGCTGTTCAGGAGTCTGTTGGTCTGAGCCTTGATCCACCGGTACCGCCTGCCAGACAGGAGCACGGAGAACAGTCCATGTCTCGGGTAGCTGGAAGCTTTGGCGATGTTATGGGCCTTTCTCAGACACGTCCTGGATGGCTGGGAGCTCACCCCCAGTGATGCGCTGGGACTTTTGGTCAAGGGTGATGCAGGTGCCATACCAGACTGTGATACAACCACCTACACCATGCTCTCGATGGTGCAGCTGTATTGTTTCAGTGGGACAAGAGACGTTGCCGTGCCTTCTTTACGACTGTGTTGGTGTGAGAAGACCATGTTAAGTCCTCAGTCATGTGGACACAGAGAGCAACTTGAAGTTCTTGACCCTGTCCACTGCACCCTGTCGATGTGGATGGGGTAGTGCACCCGCCACTGTTCCTATAGTCCACAGTCAGCTTCTTGGTCTTGCAGTCATTGAGGTAGAGGTTGTTGTCCTGGCACCACACTGCCAGGTCTCTGACCTCCTCCCTATAGGCTGTCTCATCGCCGTCGGTGATCAGGCCAAGCACCATCATGTCGTCAGAAAACTTGATGATGGAGTTGGAGTCGTGAGATGCCTGACAAAGCCAGTGATGGAGGTGGTTATCTTCGTCGACGCTGTCGGTGATACCTGCTCCAAGCCCTGTCCTGTATAGCGTTAGCTGATATCTGCCATTCATCCGAATATAATCACACAAAGTGGTACCACTCCCACTTCAACTGGTAACACAATTATTAGTTAATCCTCTGAAGTTAGAGTGGCTTTATATAAAACCATGCACTCACTCACTCACGCACCCTCACACAAACACACAGACACACAGACTCACACACACACACAAACACACACTCACAGTGAACCTGAGAAGGAGACCACTCAGGGTGAGTTTCCCTAAAATATTTCCATCAAACAAAATGACCGCTATAATCTCAGCAAAACATCAACACACAAAGCCAGGATCAATCCCTCTAATCCCTTTGTGTGCAGGGTAGCCGCTAACAGTGGCTCCGCTTTCTATCCTTCTCTATACTCTCTCCCCCTGTCATTTAGCACCTGTTGGAACAAGTGCTTTCACCTGAAAGGAATGGAAGCATTGAAGCCTGCAGGAAGCACAGATTGAGTTTCATTGTTGTGTCTTTCGGTGGCCTGGGTAGTTTATCAGTTAGTGCTGCTGCCTACAGCACACCAATCAGTGTTGGAGTGGGTTCGAATCCAACCCACTGCCTTTGTGGCTCTCTCTCCTACTATCCTTCCTAATGTATTTCCTTTATCCTGCAAAATGTGCTTTAGACACAGAGTGTTGAATGTCGGTGGCAAACTATACAGTATTTAAAATGAATTAACAGATTACAGCGTCAAGGATTTACTGATGTTTTAGGTGTAATTGTGACTTTCCACAACTAATTGAGCACATCATTGATAATTACCCAGGTGTAAAATCAAATTATATATTACATAACATCTATGGTATGAGGAGAAATTGTAACCCAACTAGGGCTTTTAAGTATAATTTACATGGATCATGTTTCAAAGTTTAATGGTGATGGAAATTGACAATTTTAGGAAAACAGATTCTCAGTTTCCATGGCTACGAGCTATAAACTTAACTTGAAGGCAGTGTTATTTGAAGGATTTAAAAATAGTCATTCTAGTAATAGTCATTCTTGTTAACACTGACTAAAGTACCACCTGTTATTTGATTATGGAAAGTGTGTCAGCTTAATATGTTATATCAATGTCATTGAAATCAGATTTTTGGTGAATTAGTGGACAAGTTTTGAATATAAATGGAAAAGTAAATATATTGTGAAGGGGCAGTTTTTAGCCACAGATGGTGTTCAGCCAGCACAGTTATCTTTTTATTAATATATTCTAGGTACAGAATGTGGGGACCAGGCTAGATGTGGGGACCAGGCTACATGTGGGGATGTGGCTAGATGTGGGGACCAGGCTAGATGTGGGGACCTGGCTAGATGTGGGGACCAGGCTACATGTGGGGATGTGGCTAGATGTGGGGACCAGGCTAGATGTGGGGACCAGGCTAGATGTGGGGACCAGGCTACATGTGGGGATGTGGCTAGATGTGGGGACCAGGCTAGATGTGGGGACCAGGCTAGATGTGGGGACCTGGCTAGATGTGGGGACCAGGCTAGATGTGGGGACCTGGCTAGATGTGGGGACCAGGCTAGATATGGGGACCAGGTTAGATGTGGGGACCTGGCTAGATGTGGGGACCTGGCTAGATGTGGGGACCAGGCTAGATGTGGGGACCTGGCTAGATATGGGGACCAAGCTAGATATGGGGACCAGGCTAGATATGGGGACCAGGCTAGATGTGGGGACCAAGCTAGATGTGGGGACCAGGCTAGATGTGGGGACCTGGCTAGATGTGGGAAGCAGGCTAGATGTGGGGACCAGGCTAGATGTGGGGACCTGGCTAGATGTGGGGAGCAGGCTAGGTGTGGGGACCAGGCTAGATGTCGGGACCAGGCTAGATGTCGGGAACAGTCTAGATGTGGGGACCTGGCTAGATGTCGGGACCTGGCTAGATGCAATACTCAATACGTTTCAGAGATGAACTTATCTGGTTAACTCAGATATAGTTCATGGGATGTCAATGGTAGACCATGACCCTGATGTGCGTCATTGTAGCTGTGGATCAGTCACATATTCTAATTATTTTAATGAGGTCAATTGACTGTTAGTTCAAATTGCAGATCTGCTGTTGTACCTTTAAGCTATGAATTAGCATTTCTACACTGCTGTTGAACCTTTAAGCTATGAATTAGCATTTCTACACTGCTGTTGAACCTTTAAGCTATGAATTAGCATTCCTACACTGCTGTTGAACCTTTAAGCTATGAATTAGCATTTCTACACTGCTGTTGAACCTTTAAGCTATGAATTAGCATTTCTACACTGCTGTTGTACCTTTAAGCTATGAATTAGCATTTCTACACTGCTGTTGTAACTTTAAGCTATGAATCAGCGTTTCAACGATGTTCTACTTGTATACTGTTGACATGTACAGTTGAAGTCATAAGTTTACATACACCTTAGCCAAATACATTTAAACTCAGTTTTCACATTTAACCCTAGTAAAAATCCCCTAGCTTATATCAGTTAGGATCACCACTTTAATTTAAGAATGAGCAATGTCAGAATTATAGTAGAGAGAATTATTGATTTCAGCTTTTATTTCATTCACCACATTCCCATTGGGTCAGAAGTATACATGCACTCAGTTAGTATTTGGTAGCATTGCCTTTAAATTGTTAAACTTTAGTTAAAAGTTTCAGGTAGCCTTCCACAAGCTTCCCACAATAAGTTTTGGCCCATTCCTCCTGACAGAGCTGGTGTAACTGAGTAGGTTTTTAGGCCTCCTTGCTTGCACACGCTTTTTAAGTTCTGCTGGCAAATGTTTTATAGGATTGAGGTCAGGGCTTTGTGATGGCCACACCAGTAACTTGACTTGGCTTGGGGTCATATTCCATTTGGAAAACCGATTTGCGACCAAGCTTTAATTTCCTGAATGGTGTCTTGAGATGTTGCTAAAATATAGCCACATAATTTCCCTTCCTCATGACGCCATCTATTTGTGAAGTGCACCAGTCCCTCCTACAGCAAAGCACCCCCACAATATGATGCTGCCACCACCGTGCTTCACGGTTGGGATAGTGTTCTTCGGCTTGCAAGCCTCTCCCTTTTTCCTCCAAACATAACGATGGTCATTATGGGCAAACAGTTCTATTTTTGTTTCATCAGACCAGAGGACATTTCTCCAAAAAGTATGATCTTTGTCCCCATGTGCAGTTGCAAACTGTAGTCTGTATTTTTATGGCAGTTTTGTGGCAGTTTTGGAGCAGTGTCTTCTTCCTTGCTGAGCAGCCTTTTAGGTTATGTCGATATAGGACTCATTTTACTGTGGCTATCGATACTTTTGTACCTGTTTCCTCCAGCATCTTCACAAGGTCCTATGCTGTTGTTCTAGGATTAATTTGCACTTTTTGCACCAAAGTACGTTCATCTCCAGGAGACAGAACGCGTCTCCTTCCTATGCGGAATGATGGCTGCGTGGTCCCATGGTGTTTATACTTGCGTACTATTGTTTGTACAGATGAACGTGGAACCTTCAGGCGTCTGGAAATTGCTCCCAAGGATGAACCAGACTTGTGGAGGTCTACGAATTTTTTTCTGAGGTCTTGGCTGATTTCTTTTGATTTTCCCATGATGTCAAGCCAAGAGGCACTGAGTTTGAAGCTAGGCCTTGTAATACATCCACAGGTACACCTCCAATTGACTCAAATGATGTCAATTAGCCTCTCGGAAGCTTCTAAAGCTATGACATCATTTTCTGGAATTTTCCAAGCTGTTTAAAAGCACAGTCAACTTAGTGTATGTAAACTTCTGACCCACTGGAACTGTGATACAGTGAATTATAAGTGAAATAATCTGTCTGTAAACAATTGTTGGAAAAATGACTTGTGCCATGCACAAAGTAGATGTCAAAACTTGCCAAAACTATAGTTTGTTAACAAGAAATTTGTGGAGTGGTTGAAAAACCAGTGTTAATGACTACAACCTAAGTGAATGTAAACTTCCGACTTCAACTGTATAGGCGATGCTTTGAATAAAATCATAAGTAAACAAATACCAAGCAAACCAAACCTCTCTACCCTGCCTCTCTAACAGTGTATAACCCTAGCCTGTACTACCCTGCTTCTCTAACAGTGTATAACCATGCCCCCTACTACCCTGCCTCTCTAACAGTGTATAACCCTACCCCCTACTACCCTGCCTCTCTAACAGTGTATAACCCTAGCCTGTACTACCCTGCCTCTCTAACAGTGTATAACCCTAGCCTGTACTACCCTGCCTCTCTAACAGTGTATAACCCTAGCCTGTACTACCCTGCCTCTCTAACAGTGTATAACCCTAGCCTGTACTACCCTGCCTCTCTAACAGTGTATAACCCTACCCCCTACTACCCTGCCTCTCTAACAGTGTATAAACCTACCCCCTACTACCCTGCCTCTCTAACAGTGTATAACCCTAGCCTGTACTACCCTGCCTCTCTAACCCTACCCCCTACTACCCTGCCTCTCTAACAGTGTATAACCCTAGCCTGTACTACCCTGCCTCTCTAACAGTGTATAACCCTAGCCTGTACTACCCTGCCTCTCTAACAATGTATAACCCTAGCCTGCCTCTCTAACAGTGTATAACCCTACCCCCTACTACCCTGCCTCTCTAACAGTGTATAACCCTAGCCTGTACTACCCTGCCTCTCTAACAGTGTATAACCCTACCCCCTACTACCCTGCCTCTCTAACCCTACCCCCTACTACCCTGCCTCTCTAACAGTGTATAACCCTACCCCCTACTACCCTGCCTCTCTAACAGTGTATAAACCTACCCCCTACTACCCTGCCTCTCTAACAGTGTATAACCCTACCCTGCCTCTCTAACAGTGTATAACCCTACCCCCTACTACCCTGCCTCTCTAACAGTGTATAACCCTAGCCTGTACTACCCTGCCTCTCTAACCCTACCCCCTACTACCCTGCCTCTCTAACAGTGTATAACCCTAGCCTGTACTACCCTGCCTCTCTAACCCTACCCCCTACTACCCTGCCTCTCTAACAGTGTATAACCCTAGCCTGCCTCTCTAACAGTGTATAACCCTACCCCCTACTACCCTGCCTCTCTAACAGTGTATAACCCTAGCCTGTACTACCCTGCCTCTCTAACAGTGTATAACCCTAGCCTGTACTACCCTGCCTCTCTAACTGTGTATAACCCTAGCCTGTACTACCCTGCCTCTCTAACAGTGTATAACCCTACCCCCTACTACCCTGCCTCTCTAACAGTGTATAACCTTAGCCTGCCTCTCTAACAGTGTATAACCCTAGCCAGCCTCTCTAACAGTGTATAACCCTACCCCCTACTACCCTGCCTCTCTAACAGTGTATAACCCTACCCCCTACTACCCTGCCTCTCTAACAGTGTATAACCCTAGCCTGTACTACCCTGCCTCTCTAACAGTGTATAACCCTAGCCTGTACTACCCTGCCTCTCTAACAGTGTATAACCCTAGCCTGTACTACCCTGCCTCTCTAACAGTGTATAACCCTAGCCTGTACTACCCTGCCTCTCTAACAGTGTATAACCCTAGCCCCTACTACCCTGCCTCTCTAACAGTGTATAACCCTAGCCTGTACTACCCTGCCTCTCTAACCCTACCCCCTACTACCCTGCCTCTCTAACAGTGTATAACCCTACCCCCTACTACCCTGCCTCTCTAACAGTGTATAACCCTACCCCCTACTACCCTGCCTCTCTAACAGTGTATAACCCTAGCCTGTACTACCCTGCCTCTCTAACAGTGTATAACCCTACCCCCTAATACCCTGCCTCTATAACAGTGTATAACCCTACCTCCTACTACCCTGCCTCTCTAACAGTGTATAACCCTAGCCTGTACTACCCTGCCTCTCTAACAGTGTATAACCCTACCCCCTACTACCCTGCCTCTCTAACAGTGTATAACCCTAGCCTGTACTACCCTGCCTCTCTAACAGTGTATAACCCTACCCCCAACTACCCTGCCTCTCTAACAGTGTATAAGCCTGTACTACCCTAGCCTGTACTACCCTGCCTCTCTAACAGTGTATAGTCCTACCCTGCCTCTCTAACAGTGTATAACCCTAGCCTGTACTACCCTGCCTCTCTAACAGTGTATAACCCTAGCCCCTACTACCCTGCCTCTCTAACAGTGTATAACCCTAGCCCCTACTACCCTGCCTCTCTAACAGTGTATAACCCTAGCCTGTACTACCCTGCCTCTCTAACAGTGTATAACCCTAGCCTGTACTACCCTGCCTCTCTAACAGTGTATAACCCTAGCCCCTACTACCCTGCCTCTCTAACAGTGTATAACCCTACCCCCTACTACCCTGCCTCTCTAACAGTGTATAACCCTAGCCTGTACTACCCTGCCTCTCTAACAGTGTATAACCCTAGCCTGTACTACCCTGCCTCTCTAACAGTGTATAACCCTAGCCTGTACTACCCTGCCTCTCTAACAGTGTATAACCCTAGCCTGTACTACCCTGCCTCTCTAACAGTGTATAACCCTACCCCCTACTACCCTGCCTCTCTAACAGTGTATAAACCTACCCCCTACTACCCTGCCTCTCTAACAGTGTATAACCCTAGCCTGTACTACCCTGCCTCTCTAACCCTACCCCCTACTACCCTGCCTCTCTAACAGTGTATAACCCTAGCCTGTACTACCCTGCCTCTCTAACAGTGTATAACCCTAGCCTGTACTACCCTGCCTCTCTAACCCTACCCCCTACTACCCTGCCTCTCTAACAGTGTATAACCCTAGCCTGTACTACCCTGCCTCTCTAACAGTGTATAACCCTACCCCCTACTACCCTGCCTCTCTAACAGTGTATAACCCTAGCCTGTACTACCCTGCCTCTCTAACAGTGTATAACCCTAGCCTGTACTACCCTGCTTCTCTAACAGTGTATAACCCTACCCCCTACTACCCTGCCTCTCTAACAGTGTATAAGCCTGTACTACCCTAGCCTGTACTACCCTGCCTCTCTAACAGTGTATAGTCCTACCCTGCCTCTCTAACAGTGTATAACCCTAGCCTGTACTACCCTGCCTCTCTAACAGTGTATAACCCTAGCCCCTACTACCCTGCCTCTCTAACAGTGTATAACCCTAGCCCCTACTACCCTGCCTCTCTAACAGTGTATAACCCTAGCCTGTACTACCCTGGCTCTCTAACAGTGTATAACCCTAGCCTGTACTACCCTGCCTCTCTAACAGTGTATAACCCTAGCCCCTACTACCCTGCCTCTAACAGTGTATAACCCTAGCCCCTACTACCCTGCCTCTCTAACAGTGTATAACCCTAGCCTGTACTACCCTGCCTCTCTAACAGTGTATAACCCTAGCCCCTACTACCCTGCCTCTCTAACAGTGTATAACCCTAGCCCCTACTACCCTGCCTCTCTAACAGTGTATAAACCTAGCCTGTACTACCCTGCCTCTCTAACAGTGTATAACCCTAGCCTGTACTACCCTGCCTCTCTAACAGTGTATAACCCTAGCCCCTACTACCCTGCCTCTCTAACAGTGTATAACCCTAGCCTGTACTACCCTGCCTCTCTAACCCTAACCCCCTACTACCCTGCCTCTCTAACAGTGTATAACCCTAGCCCCTACTACCCTGCCTCTCTAACAGTGTATAACCCTACCCCCTACTACCCTGCCTCTCTAACAGTGTATAACCCTAGCCTGTACTACCCTGCCTCTCTAACAGTGTATAACCCTACCCCCTAATACCCTGCCTCTATAACAGTGTATAACCCTACCCCCTACTACCCTGCCTCTCTAACAGTGTATAACCCTAGCCTGTACTACCCTGCCTCTCTAACAGTGTATAACCCTACCCCCTACTACCCTGCCTCTCTAACAGTGTATAACCCTAGCCTGTACTACCCTGCCTCTCTAACAGTGTATAACCCTACCCCCAACTACCCTGCCTCTCTAACAGTGTATAAGCCTGTACTACCCTAGCCTGTACTACCCTGCCTCTCTAACAGTGTATAGTCCTACCCTGCCTCTCTAACAGTGTATAACCCTAGCCTGTACTACCCTGCCTCTCTAACAGTGTATAACCCTAGCCCCTACTACCCTGCCTCTCTAACAGTGTATAACCCTAGCCCCTACTACCCTGCCTCTCTAACAGTGTATAACCCTAGCCTGTACTACCCTGCCTCTCTAACAGTGTATAACCCTAGCCTGTACTACCCTGCCTCTCTAACAGTGTATAACCCTAGCCCCTACTACCCTGCCTCTCTAACAGTGTATAACCCTACCCCCTACTACCCTGCCTCTCTAACAGTGTATAACCCTAGCCTGTACTACCCTGCCTCTCTAACAGTGTATAACCCTAGCCTGTACTACCCTGCCTCTCTAACAGTGTATAACCCTAGCCTGTACTACCCTGCCTCTCTAACAGTGTATAACCCTAGCCTGTACTACCCTGCTTCTCTAACAGTGTATAACCCTACCCCCTACTACCCTGCCTCTCTAACAGTGTATAAACCTACCCCCTACTACCCTGCCTCTCTAACAGTGTATAACCCTAGCCTGTACTACCCTGCCTCTCTAACCCTACCCCCTACTACCCTGCCTCTCTAACAGTGTTTAACCCTAGCCTGTACTACCCTGCCTCTCTAACAGTGTATAACCCTAGCCTGTACTACCCTGCCTCTCTAACCCTACCCCCTACTACCCTGCCTCTCTAACAGTGTATAACCCTAGCCTGTACTACCCTGCCTCTCTAACAGTGTATAACCCTACCCCTACTACCCTGCCTCTCTAACAGTGTATAACCCTAGCCTGTACTACCCTGCCTCTCTAACAGTGTATAACCCTAGCCTGTACTACCCTGCTTCTCTAACAGTGTATAACCCTACCCCCTACTACCCTGCCTCTCTAACAGTGTATAAGCCTGTACTACCCTAGCCTGTACTACCCTGCCTCTCTAACAGTGTATAGTCCTACCCTGCCTCTCTAACAGTGTATAACCCTAGCCTGTACTACCCTGCCTCTCTAACAGTGTATAACCCTAGCCCCTACTACCCTGCCTCTCTAACAGTGTATAACCCTAGCCCCTACTACCCTGTCTCTATAACAGTGTATAACCCTAGCCTGTACTACCCTGGCTCTCTAACAGTGTATAACCCTAGCCTGTACTACCCTGCCTCTCTAACAGTGTATAACCCTAGCCCCTACTACCCTGCCTCTCTAACAGTGTATAACCCTAGCCCCTACTACCCTGCCTCTCTAACAGTGTATAACCCTAGCCTGTACTACCCTGCCTCTCTAACAGTGTATAACCCTAGCCTGTACTACCCTGCCTCTCTAACCCTACCCCTACTACCCTGCCTCTCTAACAGTGTATAACCCTAGCCTGTACTACCCTGCCTCTCTAACAGTGTATAACCCTAGCCTGTACTACCCTGCCTCTCTAACCCTACCCCTACTACCCTGCCTCTCTAACAGTGTATAACCCTAGCCTGTACTACCCTGCCTCTCTAACAGTGTATAACCCTACCCCCTACTACCCTGCCTCTCTAACAGTGTATAACCCTAGCCTGTACTACCCTGCCTCTCTAACAGTGTATAACCCTAGCCCCTACTACCCTGCCTCTCTAACAGTGTATAACCCTAGCCCCTACTACCCTGTCTCTATAACAGTGTATAACCCTAGCCTGTACTACCCTGGCTCTCTAACAGTGTATAACCCTAGCCTGTACTACCCTGCCTCTCTAACAGTGTATAACCCTAGCCCCTACTACCCTGCCTCTCTAACAGTGTATAACCCTAGCCCCTACTACCCTGCCTCTCTAACAGTGTATAACCCTAGCCTGTACTACCCTGCCTCTCTAACAGTGTATAACCCTAGCCTGTACTACCCTGCCTCTCTAACCCTACCCCCTACTACCCTGCCTCTCTAACAGTGTATAACCCTAGCCTGTACTACCCTGCCTCTCTAACAGTGTATAACCCTAGCCTGTACTACCCTGCCTCTCTAACCCTACCCCCTACTACCCTGCCTCTCTAACAGTGTATAACCCTAGCCTGTACTACCCTGCCTCTCTAACAGTGTATAACCCTAGCCCCTACTACCCTGCCTCTCTAACAGTGTATAACCCTAGCCTGTACTACCCTGCCTCTCTAACAGTGTATAACCCTAGCCTGTACTACCCTGCTTCTCTAACAGTGTATAACCCTACCCCTACTACCCTGCCTCTCTAACAGTGTATAAGCCTGTACTACCCTAGCCTGTACTACCCTGCCTCTCTAACAGTGTATAGTCCTACCCTGCCTCTCTAACAGTGTATAACCCTAGCCTGTACTACCTGCCTCTCTAACAGTGTATAACCCTAGCCCCTACTACCCTGCCTCTCTAACAGTGTATAACCCTAGCCCCTACTACCCTGTCTCTATAACAGTGTATAACCCTAGCCTGTACTACCCTGGCTCTCTAACAGTGTATAACCCTAGCCTGTACTACCCTGCCTCTCTAACAGTGTATAACCCTAGCCCCTACTACCCTGCCTCTCTAACAGTGTATAACCCTAGCCCCTACTACCCTGCCTCTCTAACAGTGTATAACCCTAGCCTGTACTACCCTGCCTCTCTAACAGTGTATAACCCTAGCCCCTACTACCCTGCCTCTCTAACAGTGTATAACCCTAGCCCCTACTACCCTGCCTCTCTAACAGTGTATAACCCTAGCCCCTACTACCCTGCCTCTCTAACAGTGTATAACCCTACCCCCTACTACCCTGCCTCTCTAACAGTGTATAACCCTAGCCTGTACTACCCTGCCTCTCTAACAGTGTATAACCCTAGCCTGTACTACCCTGCCTCTCTAACAGTGTATAACCCTAACCTGTACTACCCTGCCTCTCTAACAGTGTATAACCCTAGCCTGTACTACCCTGCCTCTCTAACAGTGTATAACCCTACCCCCTACTACCCTGCCTCTCTAACAGTGTATAAGCCTGTACTACCCTAGCCTGTACTACCCTGCCTCTCTAACAGTGTATAGTCCTACCCTGCCTCTCTAACAGTGTATAACCCTAGCCTGTACTACCCTGCCTCTCTAACAGTGTATAACCCTAGCCCCTACTACCCTGCCTCTCTAACAGTGTATAACCCTAGCCCCTACTACCCTGTCTCTATAACAGTGTATAACCCTAGCCTGTACTACCCTGCCTCTCTAACAGTGTATAACCCTAGCCCCTACTACCCTGCCTCTCTAACAGTGTATAACCCTAGCCCCTACTACCCTGCCTCTCTAACAGTGTATAACCCTAGCCTGTACTACCCTGCCTCTCTAACAGTGTATAACCCTAGCCTGTACTACCCTGCCTCTCTAACCCTACCCCCTACTACCCTGCCTCTCTAACAGTGTATAACCCTAGCCTGTACTACCCTGCCTCTCTAACAGTGTATAACCCTAGCCTGTACTACCCTGCCTCTCTAACCCTACCCCCTACTACCCTGCCTCTCTAACAGTGTATAACCCTAGCCTGTACTACCCTGCCTCTCTAACAGTGTATAACCCTACCCCCTACTACCCTGCCTCTCTAACAGTGTATAACCCTAGCCTGTACTACCCTGCCTCTCTAACAGTGTATAACCCTAGCCTGTACTACCCTGCTTCTCTAACAGTGTATAACCCTACCCCCTACTACCCTGCCTCTCTAACAGTGTATAAGCCTGTACTACCCTAGCCTGTACTACCCTGCCTCTCTAACAGTGTATAGTCCTACCCTGCCTCTCTAACAGTGTATAACCCTAGCCTGTACTACGCTGCCTCTCTAACAGTGTATAACCCTAGCCCCTACTACCCTGCCTCTCTAACAGTGTATAACCCTAGCCCCTACTACCCTGTCTCTATAACAGTGTATAACCCTAGCCTGTACTACCCTGGCTCTCTAACAGTGTATAACCCTAGCCTGTACTACCCTGCCTCTCTAACAGTGTATAACCCTAGCCCTACTACCCTGCCTCTCTAACAGTGTATAACCCTAGCCCCTACTACCCTGCCTCTCTAACAGTGTATAACCCTAGCCCCTACTACCCTGCCTCTCTAACAGTGTATAACCCTAGCCACTACTACCCTGCCTCTCTAACAGTGTATAACCCTAGCCCCTACTACCCTGCCTCTCTAACAGTGTATAACCCTACCCCCTACTACCCTGCCTCTCTAACAGTGTATAACCCTAGCCTGTACTACCCTGCCTCTCTAACAGTGTATAACCCTAGCCTGTACTACCCTGCCTCTCTAACAGTGTATAACCCTAACCTGTACTACCCTGCCTCTCTAACAGTGTATAACCCTAGCCTGTACTACCCTGCCTCTCTAACAGTGTATAACCCTACCCCCTACTACCCTGCCTCTCTAACAGTGTATAACCCTAGCCTGTACTACCCTGCCTCTCTAACAGTGTATAACCCTAGCCTGTACTACCCTGCTTCTCTAACAGTGTATAACCCTACCCCCTACTACCCTGCCTCTCTAACAGTGTATAACCCTAGCCTGTACTACCCTGCCTCTCTAACAGTGTATAACCCTAGCCTGTACTACCCTGCCTCTCTAACAGTGTATAACCCTAGCCTGTACTACCCTGCCTCTCTAACAGTGTATAACCCTACCCCCTACTACCCTGCCTCTCTAACAGTGTATAACCCTAGCCTGTACTACCCTGCCTCTCTAACCCTACCCCCTACTACCCTGCCTCTCTAACAGTGTATAACCCTAGCCTGTACTACCCTGCCTCTCTAACCCTACCCCCTACTACCCTGCCTCTCTAACAGTGTATAACCCTAGCCTGTACTACCCTGCCTCTCTAACAGTGTATAACCCTAGCCTGTACTACCCTGCCTCTCTAACAGTGTATAACCCTAGCCTGCCTCTCTAACAGTGTATAACCCTACCCCCTACTACCCTGCCTCTCTAACAGTGTATAACCCTAGCCTGTACTACCCTGCCTCTCTAACAGTGTATAACCCTACCCCCTACTACCCTGCCTCTCTAACCCTACCCCCTACTACCCTGCCTCTCTAACAGTGTATAACCCTACCCCCTACTACCCTGCCTCTCTAACAGTGTATAACCCTACCCTGCCTCTCTAACAGTGTATAACCCTACCCCCTACTACCCTGCCTCTCTAACAGTGTATAACCCTAGCCTGTACTACCCTGCCTCTCTAACCCTACCCCCTACTACCCTGCCTCTCTAACAGTGTATAACCCTAGCCTGTACTACCCTGCCTCTCTAACCCTACCCCCTACTACCCTGCCTCTCTAACAGTGTATAACCCTAGCCTGCCTCTCTAACAGTGTATAACCCTACCCCCTACTACCCTGCCTCTCTAACAGTGTATAACCCTAGCCTGTACTACCCTGCCTCTCTAACAGTGTATAACCCTAGCCTGTACTACCCTGCCTCTCTAACTGTGTATAACCCTAGCCTGTACTACCCTGCCTCTCTAACAGTGTATAACCCTACCCCCTACTACCCTGCCTCTCTAACAGTGTATAACCTTAGCCTGCCTCTCTAACAGTGTATAACCCTAGCCAGCCTCTCTAACAGTGTATAACCCTACCACCTACTACCCTGCCTCTCTAACAGTGTATAACCCTACCCCCTACTACCCTGCCTCTCTAACAGTGTATAACCCTACCCCCTACTACCCTGCCTCTCTAACAGTGTATAACCCTAGCCTGTACTACCCTGCCTCTCTAACAGTGTATAACCCTAGCCTGTACTACCCTGCCTCTCTAACAGTGTATAACCCTAGCCTGTACTACCCTGCCTCTCTAACAGTGTATAACCCTAGCCTGTACTACCCTGCCTCTCTAACAGTGTATAACCCTAGCCCCTACTACCCTGCCTCTCTAACAGTGTATAACCCTAGCCTGTACTACCCTGCCTGTCTAACCCTACCCCTACTACCCTGCCTCTCTAACAGTGTATAACCCTACCCCTACTACCCTGCCTCTCTAACAGTGTATAACCCTACCCCCTACTACCCTGCCTCTCTAACAGTGTATAACCCTAGCCTGTACTACCCTGCCTCTCTAACAGTGTATAACCCTACCCCCAACTACCCTGCCTCTCTAACAGTGTATAAGCCTGTACTACCCTAGCCTGTACTACCCTGCCTCTCTAACAGTGTATAGTCCTACCCTGCCTCTCTAACAGTGTATAACCCTAGCCTGTACTACCCTGCCTCTCTAACAGTGTATATCCCTAGCCCCTACTACCCTGCCTCTCTAACAGTGTATAACCCTAGCCTGTACTACCCTGCCTCTCTAACAGTGTATAACCCTAGCCTGTACTACCCTGCCTCTCTAACAGTGTATAACCCTAGCCCCTACTACCCTGCCTCTCTAACAGTGTATAACCCTAGCCCCTACTACCCTGCCTCTCTAACAGTGTATAACCCTAGCCTGTACTACCCTGCCTCTCTAACAGTGTATAACCCTAGCCCCTACTACCCTGCCTCTCTAACAGTGTATAACCCTAGCCCCTACTACCCTGCCTCTCTAACAGTGTATAACCCTAGCCCCTACTACCCTGCCTCTCTAACAGTGTATAACCCTAGCCCCTACTACCCTGCCTCTCTAACAGTGTATAACCCTAGCCTGTACTACCCTGCCTCTCTAACAGTGTATAACCCTACCCCCTAATACCCTGCCTCTCTAACAGTGTATAACCCTAGCCTGTACTACCCTGCCTCTCTAACAGTGTATAACCCTAGCCTGTACTACCCTGCCTCTCTAACAGTGTATAACCCTACCCCCTAATACCCTGCCTCTCTAACAGTGTATAACCCTAGCCTGTACTACCCTGCCTCTCTAACATTGTATAACCCTACCCCCTACTACCCTGCCTCTCTAACAGTGTATAACCCTACCCCCTACTACCCTGCCTCTCTAACAGTGTATAACCCTAGCCTGTACTACCCTGCCTCTCTAACCCTACCCCCTAATACCCTGCCTCTCTAACAGTGTATAACCCTAGCCTGTACTACCCTGCCTCTCTAACCCTACCCCCTACTACCCTGCCTCTCTAACAGTGTATAACCCTACCCCCTACTACCCTGCCTCTCTAACAGTGTATAACCCTACCCCCTACTACCCTGCCTCTCTAACAGTGTATAACCCTACCCCCTACTACACTGCCTCTCTAACAGTGTATAGTCCTACCCTGCCTCTCTAACAGTGTATAGTCCTACCCTGCCTATCTCATGCCAATCCAACATGGATGCCGTCCATTTCAGTGTGTGATATTCTGAAGCTCCATTCTCCGGGAACGGCAGTGATGTGTCTACTAGGTGTTTGGTGCTGCCTGGCAGAGGTTTCACCCGGGGTTGGCACAGCTGGGAGGAACAGGTGCCGCGGCCCGTGTGTGTCAGTCCTGATAAGGCTGTGTCGTGGCAGAATTAAGCGGTGATTAGCGATGCCAATGCCCCCTGGTAAATCTATGTACCTCCCTGTCTCCTGGTTGCAGGATCTGCCGGTTAATACCGTTCTGTCATGTTTTGGCACAGAGCTTTACTCGTGCAAAAGAGAGCGAGGGGCAGGAGGACACACTTCACACACCGTGAAGACAAAAGAACAGTGTGTGTAGAGTGCCATGGGTGGGGTTTGGGACTATTCCATTGTTTCTGTTGCGCAAGACAACCTTGAATCAATCGAGGCTAATATTTAGAAAACAAATCAATATGATTTGAACCCCAGTCAGTTAATTGGACACCAAACTGTTGTTTCACTCCCATGTAGTTTGATTCCCATGGGGGACTAGTATAAACATGTTTGACTCACTACTGTAGTGGCTCTGGATAAGAGAGTCTGTTAAATGACTCACTACTGTAGTGGCTCTGGATAAGAGAGTCTGCTAAATGACTCATTACTGTAGTGGCTCTGGATGAGAGTGTCGGCTAAATGACTCACTACTTTAGAGGCTCTGGATAAGAGAGTCGGCTAAATGACTCATTACTGTAGTGGCTCTGGATAAGAGAGTCTGCTAAATGACTCATTACTGTAGAGGCTCTGGATAAGAGTGTCGGCTAAATGACTCACTACTGTAGTGGCTCTGGATAAGAGAGTCTGTTAAATGACTCATTACTGTAGTGGCTCTGGATAAGAGAGTCTGCTAAATGACTCATTACTGTAGAGGCTCTGGATAAGAGAGTCTGCTAAATGACTCCCTACTGTAGTGGCTCTGGATGAGAGTGTCGGCTAAATGACTCACTACTGTAGTGGCTCTGGATGAGAGTCTGCTAAATGACTCCCTACTGTAGTGGCTCTGGATAAGAGTGTCTGCTAAATAACTCATTACTGTAGTGGCTCTGGATAAGAGAGTCTGTTAAATGACTCCCTACTGTAGTGGCTCTGGATAAGAGAGTCTGCTAAATTACTCATTACTGTAGTGGCTCTGGATGAGAGTCTGCTAAATGACTCCCTACTGTAGTGGCTCTGGATAAGAGAGTCTGCTAAATGACTCACTACCCTAGTGGCTCTGGATAAGAGAGTCTGTTAAATGACTCCCTACTGTAGTGGCTCTGGATAAGAGAGTCTGCTAAATTACTCATTACTGTAGTGGCTCTGGATGAGAGTCTGCTAAATGACTCCCTACTGTAGTGGCTCTGGATAAGAGAGTCTGTTAAATGACTCCCTACTGTAGTGGCTCTGGATAAGAGAGTCTGCTAAATGACTCACTACTGTAGTGGCTCTGGATAAGATAGTCTGTTAAATGACTCATTACTGTAGTGGCTCTGGATGAGAGTCTGCTAAATGACTCCCTACTGTAGTGGCTCTGGATAAGAGAGTCTGTTAAATGACTCCCTACTGTAGTGGCTCTGGATAAGAGAGTCTGCTAAATGACTCATTACTGTAGTGAGTCAAACATGTTTATACTAGTCCCCCATGGGAATCAAACTACATGCGAGTGAAACAACAGTTTGGTGTCCAATTAACTAACTGGGGTTCAAATCATTTTGTTTCGTTTTCAAAATATTAGCCGTAATTGATTTAAAGCTTGTCTTGTGCAACGGAGGAAACAATGGACTAGTCCCAAAAGTGCAAACCCCACCCATGGAACTCTACAGAGGTTGAATGAAACACTCAAAATATTGCGTAAGTCATTCATGTATGTTCATGGGAGACTTTGACTTACCACCTTATGAGCGCAGTATAGTAGAGGCAGTGCGCAGTATGAGCACAGTATAGTAGAGGCAGTGCGCAGTATGAGCGCAGTATAGTAGAGGCAGTGCGCAGTATGAGCGCAGTATAGTAGAGGCAGTGCGCAGTATGAGCGCAGTATGGTAGAGGCAGTGCGCAGTATGAGCGCAGTATAGTAGAGGCAGTGCGATAGAGCGTAGGCCGTGAACATGGACACACTCGATCAGTCTTAGCAAGGTGTGAGGGTGTGTGTGTGTGTGTGTGGGGGGGGGGAGGTTTCTTCACCTGAATGACATTGTCTTATCTCATATCTCAGAGAAGGTTGAAAGATAACCTCTCTCCTCTCCACGTAATGTGGTGCACAACAAGGTTACACTTCCGGACACCTAATTTATATCATACCGTGGCCTTCAAAGTCCACACATACAGATAGGCATCACCGATGTCAGCTGACAAGCTTAACCTCTGGGAAACCTGAGAACCACACAGTGTTTCAGGGAAGGCAGCTTGAGAGGATCAACGGAAGCAGAGCTGAAAGAAACAGGGATTTCCTGGAAAGAATTTGAAGAAATATCACCCAACACAGTTCGCTCTGGAGGACATTTGACCTATGACCTCCCTCACAATGGAAAGAAGATTTAAGTCAAGCCCTCAAGAGTCAACATCCAACGATGACCTTTGACCCCACAGTATCCCAAGAGGGATACACTTGATTTTTGAGATGGGGCTAAACAGCTTTATCATACAGTATGTCTGTCTGCCTCCCAAATGGGCACAATTTGGCTTCAAACAGACCATGGATACCTGCTGTGATGCCAATGGCCTTTTCATTTGCTCATTAAAAACACAGAAACCATTTAGGAACATGTCCCGCAACTTATCCCCACGACGAAGGCACATGAAAGATCTAACACACAGCGCCCAGAAATTGAATTTGTGTGTCTCTGTGTGTGTGTGTATATGGAAGCATATGTGTGCGTATGTGTGTGTTTGTGTGTTGACGAGCTGACGAAACCAGGACAGTGCAGTGTTCCCATGGGCTATGGGAGGGGAGTAATTGCAGATTGACATCAGAGTAATTGCGTGGCGATGGGAGCACTTTAGCGGTGGCTAATGGGCAGTTAAAAGGCCTGTTAATCAGAAACTAAGCACACCAAGCGCTTATTTGTTCCAATTGACCTCCTCTGGCTCTCCAGCTGCTTTTTAGAACCCAGGCAAGACTCTCCACAGCTGGCTAAAAGGCATCACTTCATCAACTGCGACTACCCATAAAGCCCCACACACACACAGGCGCGCACACACACACAAAAGGCATTGCTACCACACGTACAGTATACGCAGCATTCAACAACATAACATGTACACCGCTGACTAGTTGTAGCCTCGTGTTATTTTGTGTGTTTATGTCCAATAAGACAATCTGGTCAGCACATTACCAAACGGATGTTAATGGTGTAAAAGTCACACGGTATGTCCGTTACATGTCTTTATATGGGGCGGCAGGGTAGCCTAGTGGTTAGAGCGTTGGACTAGTAACCGAAAGGTTGCAAGTTCGAATCCCCGAGCTGACAAGGTACAAATCTGTCGTTCTGCCCCTGATCAGGCAGTTAACCCACTGTTCCTAGGCTGTCATTGAAAATAAAAATTTGTTCTTAACTGACTTGCCTAGTTAAATAAAGGTAAAATAAAAATAAGTGATTTTAATGAAACTGCAAATGCCATTCTAAACGACTCCCATGTAGCAAAATCAGATTCCTTCCTTCTTTCATGAGCTCATGAACCTCAATTCATGTCTTCACCAGCTCCCAAATATCTTCATTATATCTTTATTTTATTATTCCTCTCTTTCTTTGACTACTATATACCGTGTATATATAAACTCTGTCAACTGTTTATTTTCAGCTAACTTAACATGTGTAAATATTTGTATGAACATAAGAAGAATCAACAACTGAGACATAAACTGAACAAGTTCCACAGACATGTGACCAACAGAAATGAAATAATGTGTCCCTGAACAAAGGGGGGTCAAAATCCAAAGTAACAGTCAGTATCTGGTGTGGCCACCAGCTGCATTAAGTACTGCAGTGCATCTCCTCCTCATGGACTGGCACCAGATTTGCCAGTTCTTGCTGTGAGATGTTACCCCACTCTTACGCCAAGGAACCTGCAAATTCCCGGACATTTCTGGGGGGAATGGCCTTAGCCCTCACCCTCCGATCCAACAGGTCCCAGACGTGCTCAATAGGATTGAGATCCAGGCTCTTCGCTGGCCATGGCAGAACACTGACATTTCTGTCTTGCAGAAAATCAGGCACAGAACTAGCAGTATGGCTGGTGGCAATGTCATGCTGGAGGGTCATGTCAGGATGAGCCTGCAGGAAGTGTACCACCTGAGGGAGGAGGATGTCTTCCCTGTAACGCACAGCGTTGAGATTGTATGCAATGACAACAAGCTCAGTCCGATGATGCTGTGACACACCGACCCAGACCATGACGGATCCTCCACCTCCAAATTGGGGTGGTTCGTCTATGTTCTTTTTTCTATGTTGTTATATTTCTATGTGTTTGGCCTAGTATGGTTCTCAATCAGAGGCAGGTGTCGTTCGTTGTCTGTGATTGAGAATCATACTTAGGTAGCCTGTTTTCCCCATTTTGGTTGTGGGTGTTTAATGTCTATTTAGTGTCTGTTCACCTGGCATAACTGTTTCGTTTTCTCTTTGTGGTTATTTTGTGTAGTGTTCAGTTTTTCAATTATAATATGACGACCACTTACCACGCTGCATTTTGGTCCTCCTCTCTTTCCAACAACGAGAATCGTTACAGACTTTGCCAGAGGATCAGCAGTACTGACATGTAGAGGTTACAGGATACCTCCATCATGTGTCCCCAGTAAGGACCAGGGCAGGACAAGAAGCCATTCTTCACAGCCACTTTGCCAGAGGATCAACACTACTGACATGTTGTTTTTTGTATTTAAACTGTATTTCATCACTGTTACAAAAGACAAAGTAAGCAACCGTTTCAAACAGACCTGTATAGTGGACAAACCTTTTCTCAAAACATCTATCATTACTTCCCTAAATGTGCCAATAATGTATGCCTCTGTTCCAAACCACTTGAAATCACCCACTACATGTATTCAAGAGGTCAATATTCTCCGTCGCTACGAGGGGATTGTGGAAAAGTTGTTTTTGAGATCAGTGTAGATCCTAATACAGGCAGAAGCATGTCTGTTCAATGAAATACATTCCCAAATAAATATATTTCTAAAAATTGTACATTTTCTCTGTGACGCTGTGTGCACTGAACTGACATGCATGATTATTGCTGACATTCCCATGTTCAGATGAAGGGAATTAAAGAGTCTGTAATGCACACCACTGCGGCGCCCAACTCAGACAGCTGTATATAAAGCCTTCTGTAGCTGCTGGGAAAGTCATTCAAAGCCTTTAACTTTATCACTCAGGATGGAACTTTCAGTGCTCCTATTTCTGTCATGTAATGGTGGTATTATAGTAAACCAGACAACTCCATAGTAGAATAGTTGATCTATTTACCTAGTCATGTAATGGTGGTATTATAGTAAACCAGACAACTCCATAGTAGAATAATTGATCTATTTACCTAGTCATGTAATGGTGGTATTAAACTAAACCAGACAATAGTTGATCTATTTACCTAGTCATGTAATGGTGGTATTATAGTAAACCAGACAACTCCATAGTAGAATAGTTGATCTATTTACCTAGTCGTGTAATGGTGGTATTATAGTAAACCAGACAACTCCATAGTAGAATAGTTGATCTATTTACCTAGTTATGTAATGGTGGTATTATAGTAAACCAGACAATAGTTGATCTATTTACCTAGTCATGTAATGGTGGTATTATAGTAAACCAGACAACTCCATAGTAGAATAGTTGATCTATTTACCTAGTTATGTAATGGTGGTATTATAGTAAACCAGACAATAGTTGATCTATTTACCTAGTCATGTAATGGTGGTATTATAGTAAACCAGACAACTCCATAGTAGAATAGTTGATCTATTTACCTAGTCGTGTAATGGTGGTATTATAGTAAACCAGACAACTCCATAGTAGAATAGTTGATCTATTTACCTAGTTATGTAATGGTGGTATTATAGTAAACCAGACAATAGTTGATCTATTTACCTAGTCATGTAATGGTGTTATTAAACTAAACCAGACAATAGTTGATCTATTTACCTAGTCATGTAATGGTGGTATTATAGTAAACCAGACAACTCCATAGTAGAATAGTTGATCTATTTACCTAGTCATGTAATGGTGGTATTATAGTAAACCAGACAACTCCATAGTAGAATAGTTGATCTATTTACCTAGTCATGTAATGGTGGTATTAAACTAAACCAGACAATAGTTGATCTATTTACCTAGTACTGTAATGGTGTTATTAAACTAAACCAGACAATCCCCTTAGTGAATAGTTTACCTGTTTACCTAGTTATTCTCGAGGTGCATTCTAGTTGTGAGAGCAACAGGATGGAAAAGTGTATTCTGAAAAGGAGTCAATGCACAGCAATTAATTAAATGAAATCACAAGAAAACACTTTTGGCAAATGCATTTTGAAAGTAGATTTGGCCTTTCTTAAGGAAAAGGGGGATCTCAGTTTTCCATTGCTACCACGTGTATTTATCTCCTCCAATTGTGCAGGTGGCATAATTTTACAACCTGAGATTCAAGCATAGTTTAGGTACAGCTGTGGAACAGAGCTCTTAAAGGGGAAATATCTTAAAGGGGAAATATCTTAAAGGGGACATATCTTAAAGGGGAAATATCTTAAAGGGGACATATCTTAAAGGGGAAATATCTTAAAGGGGAAATATCTTAAAGGGGAAATATCTTAAAGGGGAAATATCTTAAAGTTGAAATATCTTAAAGGGGACATTTATTAAAGGGGAAATATCTTAAAGGGGAAATATCTTAAAGGGGAAATATCTTAAAGTTGAAATATCTTAAAGGGGACATTTATTAAAAGGGAAATATCTTAAAGGGGACATATCTTAAAGGGGAAATATCTTAAAGGGGAAATATCGTCCTAGAAGGGCAATGACATACTTTGTAATAGAAGCCCCCAAAAATGTAGTGAATCATCTTTAATAATAATAATAATTTATTATTTATACATTAATATTGATAAAATAATAATAAATAATAATAACAATCAGAATGCGGTGTACAATAAGGTAAATGCAGATGGACAAACCCAACATTTTAGAGAAACACGACACCCAACATCAAAACATGTTATGACGTGTTCATAACCATGTCGTAATGTGTCATAACAGCTGACGTAACTTGGTCATAACACCTTCATGACACAGATGTCGTTCCCATAGCAACGATAAAAACATTCCCAAACCAGAAACCGTGGATTGATGGCAGCATTCGCGTGAAACTGAAAGCGCGAACCACTGCTTTTAATCAGGGCAAGGTGTCTGGTAATATGTCCGAATATAAACAATGCAGCTATTCCCTCCGCAAGGCTATTAAACAAGCTAAGCGTCAGTACAGGGACAAAGTGGAATCTCAATTCAATGGCTCAGACACAAGAGGCATGTGGCAGGGTCTACAGTCAATCACGGACTACAAGAAGAAACCCAGCCCAGTCACGGACCAGGATGTCTTGCTCCCAGGCAGACTAAATAACTTTTTTGCCCGCTTTGAGGACAATACAGTGCCACTGACACGGCCTGCAACGAAAACATGCGGTCTCTCCTTCACTGCAGCCGAGGTGAGTAAGACATTTAAACGTGTTAACCCTCGCAAGGCTGCAGGCCCAGACGGCATCCCCAGCCGCGCCCTCAGAGCATGCGCAGACCAGCTGGCCGGTGTGTTTACGGACATATTCAATCAATCCCTATACCAGTCTGCTGTTCCCACATGCTTCAAGAGGGCCACCATTGTTCCTGTTCCCAAGAAAGCTAAGGTAACTGAGCTAAACGACTACCGCCCCCGTAGCACTCACTTCCGTCATCATGAAGTGCTTTGAGAGACTAGTCAAGGACCATATCACCTCCACCCTACCTGACACCCTAGACCCACTCCAATTTGCTTACCGCCCAAATAGGTCCACAGACGATGCAATCTCAACCACACTGCACACTGCCCTAACCCATCTGGACAAGAGGAATACCTATGTGAGAATGCTGTTCATCGACTACAGCTCGGCATTCAACACCATAGTACCCTCCAAGCTCGTCATCAAGCTCGAGACCCTGGGTCTCGACCCCGCCCTGTGCAACTGGGTACTGGACTTCCTGACGGGCCGCCCCAGGTGGTGAGGGTAGGCAACAACATCTCCTCCCCGCTGATCCTCAACACGGGGCCCCACAAGGGTGCGTTCTGAGCCCTCTCCTGTACTCCCTGTTCACCCACGACTGCGTGGCCACGCACGCCTCCAACTCAATCATCAAGTTTGCGGACGACACAACAGTGGTAGGCTTGATTACCAACAACGACGAGACGGCCTACAGGGAGGAGGTGAGGGCCCTCGGAGTGTGGTGTCAGGAAAATAACCTCACACTCAACGTCAACAAAACTAAGGAGATGATTGTGGACTTCAGGAAACAGCAGAGGGAACACCCCCTATCCACATCGATGGAACAGTAGTGGAGAGGGTAGCAAGTTTTAAGTTCCTCGGCATACACATCACAGACAAACTGAATTGGTCCACTCACACTGACAGCGTCGTGAAGAAGGCGCAGCAGCGCCTCTTCAACCTCAGGAGGCTGAAGAAATTCGGCTTGTCACCAAAAGCACTCACGAACTTCTACAGATGCACAATCGAGAGCATCCTGGCGGGCTGTATCACCGCCTGGTACGGCAACTGCTCCGCCCTCAACCGTAAGGCTCTCCAGAGGGTAGTGAGGTCTGCACAACGCATCACCGGGGGCAAACTACCTGCCCTCCAGGACACCTACACCACCCGATGTTACAGGAAGGCCATAAAGATCATCAAGGACATCAACCACCCGAACCACTGCCTGTTCACCCCGCTATCATCCAGAAGGCGAGGTCAGTACAGGTGCATCAAAGCTGGGACTGAGAGACTGAAAAACAGCTTCTATCTCAAGGCTATCAGACTGTTAAACAGCCACCATTGAGTGGCTGCTGACCCAACTCCAGCCACTTTAATAATGGGAATTGATGGGAAATGATGTAAATATATCACTAGCCACTTTAAACAATGCTACCTTATATAATGTTACTTACCCTACATTATTCATCTCATATGCATACTGTACTCTACATCATCGACTGCATCCTTATGTAATACATGTATCACTAGCCACTTTAACTATGCCACTTTGTTTACTTTGTCTACATACTCATCTCATATGTATATACTGTACTCGATACCATCTACTGTATGCTGCTCTGTACCATCACTCACTCATATATCCTTATGTACATATTCTTTATCCCCTTACACTGTGTATAAGACAGTAGTTTTAGAATTGTTAGTTAGATTACTTGTTGGTTATCACTGCATTGTCGGAACTAGAAGCACAAGCATTTCGCTACACTCGCATTAACATCTGCTAACCATGTGTATGTGACAAATAAAATTTGATTTGATTTGATTTGATTTAGACCTGTTGTGACATATACTACGTTATTTTACATCTGGTTATGACAAAGAGTGTCCAAACCACACAAAACCTACCACGGTAGATATTTTACGTCTGGTAATGACACCTACATAAGAGTGTCCAAACCTACCACACAAAACCTACCACGGTAGATATTTTACATCATAAGAGTGTCAAAACCACACAAAACCTACCACGGTAGATATTTTACGTCAAAAGAGTGTCAAAACCACACAAAACCTACCACGGTAGATATTTTACGTCTGGTAATGACACCTACATAAGAGTGTCCAAACCTACCACACAAAACCTACCACGGTAGATATTTTATGTCATAAGAGTGTCAAAGCCACACAAAACCTACCACGGTAGATATTTTATGTCATAAGAGTGTCAAAACCACACAAAACCTACCACGGTAGATATTTTACGTCTGGTTATGACACCTACATAAGAGTGTCCAAACCTACCACACAAGGCAAACATTCCAATACACCATAAACTACTTGTCTAACCCTATGTTTATGTTACGTAACATTTTCTGAAATTCACCATATTGAATTATCATTGTAATTGCGCACACTTTGATATGAGATTTGCACCTACCCTAATGCTCTGTTTCTAAATATATATATATATATATTACACACATATATAACCCCATATATTTCCTGATCTTTCTTATATATCCTAGTTTTTTGGACAGACACTTCCAAACCTTGTTTCTTATTATAGATGTGTTACAGTCCCCTTTAGGCTTCATGAATGTGTTGTTCAATGCATTTCTCTGGACTTACAAGGGGTTAAAATACGATTTTAAAAAAACATATCTGTAAAGAATTCAATGCAACAATAGTTAAGCACTTAAGAAACAATCTTTCAAAGGGAAAAGGAATCTTCTTGGCAGGGAAAAAAAACAAAACATATTTGAGTAAATATGTGTTTTGACACTCTTATGTAGGTGTCATAACACGGAATATATGTCTCAACAGACATGGTTATGACACGTTATGTCAGCCGTTATGACATATTATAACAGGTTATGACACGTTATGTCAGCCGTTGGGACATATTATGACATGGTTATGACACGTTATGTCAGCCGTTAAGACATATTATGACATGGTTATGACACATTATGTCAGCCGATATGACATATTATGACATGGTCATGACACGTTATGTCAGCCGTTGGGACATATTATGACACGTTATGTCAGCCGTTGGGACATATTATGACACGGTTATGACACGTTATGTCAGCCGTTATGACATATTATGACATGGTTATGACACGTTATGTCAGCCGTTGGGACATATTATGACACGGTTATGACACGTTATGTCAGCCGTTGGGACATATTATGACATGGTTATGACACGTTATGTCAGCCGTTGGGACATATTATGACATGGTTATGACACGTTATGTCAGCCGTTGGGACATGGTTATGACATGGTTATGACACGTTATGTCAGCCGTTGGGACATATCATGACACGTTATGTCAGCCGTTATGACATATTATAACAGTTTATGACATGTTATGTCAGCCGTTGGGACATATTATGACATGGTTATGTCAGCCGTTATGACATATTATGACACGGTTATGACACGTTATGTCAGCCGTTGGGACATATTATGACACGTTATGTCAGCCGTTATGACATATTATGACACGGTTATGACACGTTATGTCAGCCGTTGGGACATATTATGACATGGTTATGACACGTTATGTCAGCCGTTATGACATATTATGACATGGTTATGACACGTGTCATAATGGTGTTATGACGCTGGGTGTCAAATAAAGTGTTACCGATCTTTTTGTAAATATGGAACATTTCTGGGATCTTTTATTTCAACTCATGGAACATGGTTACTAACACTTTTATATTTATATTTTGTTCAGTGTACCGTTTTATAGTCACAACGCTGCATCAGTTGGGATACAGGTGATAATGAGTATTGCTAATAACATATCTGATAATATTCACCATTCACAGGCTATATGCACGGTCCAATTCTGTTTAAAATAATCATTTTTACCAAATACGTTATTGTGCCCATTTTCTGTAGCTGGAAATCATATTTTAGATGGTATAAGCATCATTGGAATGTCTTTTTAAAAAGTACCAAGAACAATAATTTTCACATTGACTGGATGACTGGCTAAGTGATATCTCTCTGAGTGAATTTCACAAGTTATTAAAAAATACCTGCAGATTAGCATATTACTGTAGTGGAAAGCTGCCACCTCCAGTGACCACATTTGCGAGAGTCAACCCTCACTAAGCATTTCAGTGTAAAAAGAAAAATGTATCAGCCGATATATATTGTGGTCACGTGAGATGTGTAGATTCAGAGGTCAAAGGACGCTTTTTAAGGTACCGTTTACTCTATATACAGATGGTTGTCCGAGAGAAAATCCCTTCCGCGTAGCGAAATGAGTACGCATGGACCTGATCCAGTGCGTCAGATAAAGCTTGGGGATCTCCGTTTGGTGAAACGATCAGTGAGTCTAGTGAGGTTGGAGCAGCATTAACAAAAGAAAGAAATCAACATTGAGATGTATGTAGGGTTGCTTGAACATGGCCACCATCACTACAGTATGTGATTTGGCTGACATTGACCTCATTGACCTCCTTTCTTGTTCACTCCAGGTGGCAGAGCATCAAAAAAACACGATATGAGGTGATCGTAGAGATGAACGCCAAAGACCGAAGAGAGGGAGAGATGGAGCGCCATACAACGCACCGATGAGGCTGTAAGGGAGAAAATAAGAGAGCTTGGTGAATTCACCGTCTCAAGAAAGGGCAGGTCGAGATGGACTGGTAGCTTGTGTTCAACTTCTCTGCCGTTATGGATCGTAAGCTCAGAAGCGCTGGCCCGATTCCCCCACGTACCTGCTCCTCATCAAGCACGATCCCCAACGCTCCTGCTCCTCATCAGGCCTGATGCCCCTCCACCCCCCACCCCCCTCCCAGGTACCTGCTCCTCATCAAGCACGATCCCCAACGCTCCTGCTCCTCATCAGGCCTGATGCCCCCACCCCCTCCCAGGTACCTGCTCCTCATCAAGCACGATCCCCAACGCTCCTGCTCCTCATCAGGCTCCCTCATCAAGCACGATCCCCAACGCTCCTGCTCCCTGATGCCCCCCACCCCCTCCCAGGTACCTGCTCCTCATCAAGCACGATCCCCAACGCTCCTGCTCCTCATCAGGCCTGATGCCCCCCACCCCCCTCCCATGTACCTGCTCCTCATCAAGCACGATCCCCAACGCTCCTGCTCCTCATCAGGCCTGATGGCCCCCCACCCCTCCCAGGTACCTGCTCCTCATCAAGCACGATCCCCAACGCTCCTGCTCCTCATCAGGCCTGATGCCCCCCCACCCTCCCAGGTACCCCCTCCCATGTACCTGCTCCTCATCAAGCACGATCCCCAACGCTCCTGCTCCTCATCAGGCCTGATGCCCCCCACCCCCTCCCAGGTACCTGCTCCTCATCAAGCACGATCCCCAACGCTCCTGCTCCTCATCAGGCCTGATGCCCCCCACCCCCTCCCATGTACCTGCTCCTCATCAAGCACGATCCCCAACGCTCCTGCTCCTCATCAGGCCTGATGCCCCCCACCCCCTCCCAGGTACCTGCTCCTCATCAAGCACGATCCCCAACGCTCCTGCTCCTCATCAGGCCTGATGCCCCCCACCCCCCCTCCCAGGTACCTGCTCCTCATCAAGCACGATCCCCAACGCTCCTGCTCCTCATCAGGCCTGATGCCCCCCACCCCCCCCTCCCAGGTACCTGCTCCTCATCAAGCACGATCCCCAACGCTCCTGCTCCTCATCAGGCCTGATGCCCCCCACCCCCCTCCCATGTACCTGCTCCTCATCAAGCACGATCCCCAACGCTCCTGCTCCTCATCAGGCCTGATGCCCCCCACCCCCCTCCCAGGTACCTGCTCCTCATCAAGCACGATCCCCAACGCTCCTGCTCCTCATCAGGCCTGATGCCCCCCCCCCCCTCCCAGGTACCTGCTCCTCATCAAGCACGATCCCCAACGCTCCTGCTCCTCATCAGGCCTGATGCCCCCCACACCCCTCCCAGGTACCTGCTCCTCATCAAGCACGATCCCCAACGCTCCTGCAAGCCGATTGGGGTTTTGTGTGTGATAGAATCGATGACTCAGGGAGTCGTGATGTGTTGCTGTTTAAAAGACAAAGTGGATCTTGGTTTTAAGAAATGCACCCAGGGCGCCTGTTCCAGAGGCAATCCTTTATACTGTGATTGAATCAATAGACGTCTGTGAATCCGAGCGCCGCCCACTACTGAATACCATCACGTCCTCCCCCTGGGCTTCACCCTAATGGAGTCACACTGATGTCAAATGGAAAGGATACGATAACAGACACCTAGATAAATTGAGTTATTTCATGCAGAAAGATGAACACGCTACTACACACACTACCCAGACATTTGATTTCTATTTCGTCTGTAATATTGTTAGATGTGTTGGCGGGAAAGCAGGAATCCTTAGGTGAGAGCTTAAATAAAGAGCTTGTTAGATGTTTTAATCAGATTTGATCTCTTTTTTTTTATAGAGAATATGAGATTATAGTGAGGTTTCCTGTGTGAAGGCAGGTAGGTCAGAGAAAGTTTGTTTTGAATCAAGTCTTGAGGATAATAAGGAAAGGGTTGAGATTTGATTTTTATTTTTATTTTATTTCACCTTTATTTAACCAGGTTGACTAGTTGAGAACAAGTTCTCATTTACAACTGTGACCTGGCCAAGATAAAGCAAAGCAATTCTGTACAGATAATGTACAGGACTGTCTCAGAGTTACCAAGTCCTTAGGACTGGGATTGTCCTAATACAGACACCGTACATGTGGGTGTGAGTCATGTGAGTCATGTGCCACACGATTAGAGAATAGGACTTACGTGAGGTCAGAGAATATGGACTTTCACCTTGAGTGTTTAGGACAGTGGCCGTGTCCAAAAACCCATACTAGCGTGCCAGGTCACATTTGTAAATGAGAACTTGTTCTCAACTAGCCTACCTGGTTAAATAAAGGTGAAATAAAATATATATTTTTAAATAACATATTTAAACTGCATACTATGTACTCATCGTCACATAATATTTAGCACGTAACGTTTGGTGAAAAATATCCAAGATGCCAAGGACGCAACACAATAGTGGCTCCTGACTGGCTGAGTAGCTGGGGCAGGGGTCAAGTACAGGGTGGATTTTTCCAAATTTAACAGACATTATCAGCCTGATAAAAGCAAATGTTCAGTTTGATTCATTTCTCCAAACTGGTTATAGGATGACTGTCACATGTGCCTATGTAATCCATCTATCCTATTTTAAAAATTGACTGAAAGCAGAACCAGATCATTTAGTTCCGTTTCCAAATAGTTATCAGTGAAACCAAAGTGCTGTAACATATATACATTCAATCAAACAGCCTAGTACACAAACCAAAACGCAAAGATAATGGTCAAATCAAAAGGCTATTGCACAGAAAATACATTCTTAAAATTCACAACTGCTGGAACATAATAAACAAAAGCACTGATCGTTGGGAACGAGATCAGAATGACTGCTAAGGCCTGATCCATAAATTCAATAGGTAGCCTACTCTACAAAACTAAAATGTTCAAATCAAAAGGTGTGATTAAACATGAACACCCAGAATCCCCGGTGCCGACTCAGAAATCTAAGATGGTTCAGTATTTAGTTTAAAGGCTCTGACAAAGGCCATCAGAATAAGAAACCATTTTCAATCAGAAAACAGAAATCCACTTTGGGTAAAAAAAATATATTTAAAAAATCTGTTTTCAAAGATGTAGCCAACGATGCAATACTTGTGATCATTTTAAGGAGAACAAAAACTAGATAGCCTACATTTGAACCGCAGAGGTTTGTCTCTTTGGTATCTTTCCTAATGTTTGTGTTTTGGCAACTTGAAGAGGGCCTATCACTCACAGTTGTGGAAAAGTGTGCATCAAATTCCACTAGAATATTCAGTTACTATAAAAACATTCTAGAATGCGCAATCGTGTGGTTTCACAATAATTGTTTCATTTTCAGTAGCACACCCCCATGCCTGATGATCAACTGTTGTCAAAGCCTAAATGAGTATATGACATCCGGGAATTTAAAGTTTCTTGATTATCAAAATGTCACAAACTAGATTTTTGTCACAATCAAACGGCCTCCAGTTTAGGACGCAAGTATGGTCATTTGGACACAATCAGTGTATAATTATGAAACTAGGTCGAGGAGGTATGGTATATGGCCAGTATACCATGACTAAGGGATGTTGTTATGCATAACGCAAGGCGGAGTGCCTGGATACAGCCCTTAGCCATGGTATATTGGCCATATATCACAAACCCCCGAGGTGCCTTATTGCTATTATAAACTGGTTACCAACGTAATTAGAGTTTTGTCATACCCGTGGTATACGGTCTGATATACCACGGCTTTCAGCCAATCAGCATTCAGGGCTCAAACCACCCAGTTTATAATCAGTATTTGAGTATCTATTAAATCCATTCTGACGTGTGGAGAAATGCACTAGATAATCTGTCTTAATTCCAACTCTAATCCAATCCAGGACAGGGGGGTCAATTCCATTTAGAGTCCAGAGCATTCAGGAATTCTGTAAATGGGCCATTTTCATTTTGTAATTACACATACAATCAGATCGCTGGATTGAACTGAAGAGGAATTGACCACTACTCCTGGCATCAACTGGAAAATTATTGTTTAAAAGATCATACCTCAAAGTGCCACCCAAGACATGCCTTTGGGTTCAAGGAGAGAGCCAATTGCTGTGTCATTGCCTCTGATAGGTCAACCAACCATGACTCACTCAGTATTAAGACATCTGATTGGTCATTCCAATGTCATTGCAAGCCAAAAGCAGAGAACCTTCATTGGCACGACGAGTTGGGAATAGGTTGTTTTATAGTCCGAGGTAAGGGGGTGACATTGGCTTTACAGTGCAGTCCTAAAAGGTGAGTTTGAGCGGTAGTATAAAAGACCGTAAATGGATCGTAAACGCTGACGATCAAGTGTTTACCATCAACAGCATGACATCATAGCGCTCTTGAAGTCGGTCGAAGGACATAAAACTAGGGCTAAAAAGTTCACTGGTTCTAGACTGACTATCAAACAAAGCAAAAGGTTTAATTATATGCAATGCGATACCCCTGTGAATGAGAAATGGTTGTCTCAGGGAGTAGTTTAGGATTGACAATGACTATGCTATTGTGTTCAGTGCACAGCTCATTCAGTCTAAGACATGGTAATTAGCAACAATAGCTGTCAAAACATGAGAAATAAAGCCAGAGGGAGAGGGAGAGAGAGACGTAGAAGATGTAGGAATAGGAAGCACTATATGCGTTGCTTTTCTTAGCTCAGCTTCTAAGGTAATGGAATTACCAACACTAGTGAACATGTGAGAAGAACCAGAGAGAGCGGGAGGAATCCCTAGACTACAGAGAGAAGCATTTGAACTTGTCTTGCTTTACATTGTGGGTGCTTGCTCTCATATTGACAGTGACGTGCACATCACTTCAGGACATAAACACGCTGATCGGGGCTGGAGATGTACTTACATCCTAAATCCAGGTAAAGCCTTGTCATCTGACTGCAGCACTTGACATGAATCAGTGGCTCATAAATTGAGATATATTCCCCCCTTTATTAAAAGATAATCTGCGCCCAGAGATGAATTTGCTGATGCAGGAAAGGAGAAAGGGTAGCACAGCAATGCTGTGGCGCAGTGTTCTAAGCCACTGCATCTCAGTGCAAGAGGCGTCACTACAGTCCCTGGTTCGGATCCAGGCTGTATCACATCCAGTCGTGATTGGGAGTCCCACAGGGCTGCGCATAATTGGCCCAGCGTTGTTCGTGTTTGGCCGGGGCAGACTGTCATTTGCAAAGAAGAATTTGCTCTTAACTGACTGGCCTAGTTAAATAGGTTACATTTTGTGGCTTTGCTTCTCTCTTCGTCTTTCCCCCATATCTCCTAAGGGTTTATAAAATATTATATTATAAATTATAAATATATTTCCTATAAAATAGAAACTCATAATTTCATCCTCTTGTTGAATATATTTACAATGTAGACATTTTTCAGTGACATTTTTTTTATGTCATGACTTGACTACAGTAATTAGTATTACTGCTACACATGTATCACTGAATGTACAAAAAAAATAACTAACAAACAATCATATCCACATTTTTGGTTTGTTTAGTAGACTTGAGAATCAAGCATTGCATTCACGTACGTAGTCGTAAACGAGTGTCAACCATCAGGCCACTAAAGTCGAAGCTTGATAATCCGGAACAAATGCCAGGGCTATGGGGCTCAGCCTTCAAGACTCCTTAGCTGGTGTTTTCTCCTGAGACAGGGAGAGGGTATTATAGCGAGGGAGAAGTTGGGGGGTCAATTACCTGAACACAATTACTGTATCTAACAACCATCGTCCATCACCCTCGTGATTCCCCCAGTGCTGCAGCCACCGTCACCCTCGTCCTCCCCCAGTAACGCTGCAACCATTCCATCCCCTTATTTTGGTTAGCTTTCCCGCCGGATAGCCCAGACACTCAGTCACCCCGAAGATGAGGTGTCTTCTGAGTCCCAGGACGAGAGCAAGGAGAAGTGAATAAGCCCTGGCTGTCTGGTGGAGATGTGTAAATAATAGGGAAAACACTTACATTCCCAAACCTTAGCACTGGAAGGTAAATTAATGGGAAAAAATGGGACTGCAGGGCCACACCTCCTAATGACAAAGTAACCAACAGGAGATTGGGTGGTGTGGGATCTGCCCAGTGGTCACACTTGAGGCGATGTTTCTGTAGGTGTGGTATTACGAGGTGATGCTACTGTAGGTGAGGTATTACCAGGTGATGCTACTGTAGGTGAGGCAATACGAGGTGATGCTACTATAGGTGAGGAATTACCAGGTGATGATACTGTAGGTGAGGTATTACCAGGTGATGATACTGTAGGTGAGGTATTACGAGGTGATGCTACTGTAGGTGAGGTATTACGAGGTGATGCTACTGTAGGTGAGGTATTACGAGGTGATGCTACTGTAGGTGAGGTATTACGTACTGTAGGTGAGGAATTACCAGGTGATGCTACTGTAGGTGAGGAATTACCAGGTGATGATACTGTAGGTGAGGTATTACCAGGTGATGATACTGTAGGTGAGGTATTACGAGGTGATGCTACTGTAGGTGAGGTATTACGTACTGTAGGTGAGGAATTACCAGGTGATGCTACTGTAGGTGAGGAATTACCAGGTGATGATACTGTAGGTGAGGTATTACCAGGTGATGATACTGTAGGTGAGGTATTACGAGGTGATGATACTGTAGGTGAGTTCCATAACATCTTGACCTTGCATATTGCTTGACATTATTAAGACATTATCAATAAATTCAGGGGATTCCTCTGACCTCCGTCACACAATTTCAACCAAACATCTAGGCATGTTTCACAATGTCCGGTCAATCCGTTCTGAATGACCACTTGGAATAAACAGAGGATAATAAGCATCCTCCATCTTTTCCTCTCTTTCCCGTAGCAGGAAGTAGAGTTCAGTCCTGTTCTGATTGGAGGAGGATTAATGAGAGCCTCCAATAAGAAAACAGAGGACAGAGCCAATACAAGAGTCAGAGCCAGTGAGGGCAGGGGGGGTTGCTTTATCTGTAATAAAACAATGAGGTGTCATATGGAGCTGCGCAACATTATTTAGGTGATACGGCCACCCAGGCCAAATTAGATGGGGATTATATTGGAGGCAAATTCCCTTTTAACCGAGCCCCGAGGAGAGCTGTAAAACAGCTCACCATTGTTCCTCCTCCCCCGCCCCCCTTTCTCTTGCTTTCACAGCAGACTTTGAGAACAGCAGCCTGGTCTGAATGCTGATCCTGGCCCAGAGAGACAGAACAGGAACAGGTACTGCTGGGAGACAGGGAGAGTGGGTGAGAAAGTGAGGCTGGAGTGAATGCCTGATGTGTTCCTGTAGCGGTAGGCTCCTGAGCCATGAGGTTGAAGCTTTGGCTGTTGCCTGATTAATAATTACACCATTCTGGTTAGCTGCAGGCAGGAGCAGGATGCTGTGTGTGTGTGTGTGTTTACACGATCCTAACTCATCAATTCAAGTCCCTCATGTCTGCCTTTGAGATGCAGAACAGTTGAAAGTGATGTTAAGGCCAATACATCTATACATGAATACTGAAACGCTACGCACACAAACACACACACACTCACTGACTATTACACTTACATACTGTAGCTAGCAAAACACAAAACACACAACACACAAGTCACAACACACAACACCCAACACCTACTGTAGCTCATTCCTCTCCTGGACTAGAATCTTTACAAGCTTGACTGCAGTTTCTGTTCTCTATTCTAATGTTCTCCATTCCCATCCTTCTCTATTCTAGAGCTTCATTCCTCACCAGAACATGGTGATCCTATCACAAAGCCCTGCAGGTCACGCTCTAGCGGACACAAACACATTCTCAGCATACCTGCTACCGCCTAGGGCGTGTCGATACAGCTAGTGGCCATGGAGCACACCTTTGATCCGGTGTCATGTCAGACTTCGCCGGCGTCACCCGGACTTCAGACACGTTCGCCGACAGCAGATTTTGGCTAATTGGAGCTCATATCTTTCTCGATCAAATCTTGTCGCCTGAATTGCTTGTTAGCTCAGTTCCCACTGGAATTGAGCAACAGTTTGAGTATTGTGTGTGGAAGTCTATACTGTACTTAGAAAACATTTACATATTTTTTTCCCCCGGTGCTTTTTAAATGTACTTGTTACCTTGTGTTTTATTTGATGTGGAATTGGGATGTGTGGGAGAGGAGACCAATGTAGTGTGTAAATGTTGCTAGAGCGCTTGTTTTTTAAGCCCTTTCTTCTAAGCCACTCATGCCCTGCCTAGTTAATTAGGATTCCTACACAGGCCAGATGAGCTCATTGCGAGATTTTATCATAAAAGATCATTGTTTCTTAAATAACATGTAGACCTAATGAACTACGAGGGTTGCTGCCAGGTTACGATCACGACGACGGGTGTTAGGTAGACATGGACAGCACAGGGAAACTCGGGCCAAGACTCCATGATTCCCACAAAGGTCAATCACCTCGGGCCACAGCCTTTGTTGTCAGGTCACCCGCCTCGGGCCACAGCCTAGGTTGTCAGGTCACCTGGCTCGGGCCACAGCCTTGGTTGTCAGGTCACCCAGCTCGGGCCCCAGCCTTGGTTGTCAAGTCACCCGGCTCGGGCCACAGCCTTGGTTGTGCATGGACTCTGAGTTCTAGAAGAGGAGCCAGAGTTGACTGTGTGTGGCAAAGCGTGGCAGGGCAGCAGAGATAGGACAGCTGGGCCTATACGACCCGTCCACTTGCATATGGCTCTGCTCTCTCTCAGTATCTAGGTCCACTGCCCCAGATTCAGGTCCCTGAATGGCAGTAAGCTTTAGTACAGCATGGATGCCCCAGCACCAAGTCTGATGACTGATGCTGTGTTCCGAAATGCATTGCTGCATTCTGAGTTCTCCCGTTCTTCGATGAGTGATCTTCCATGAACACCTGAGAGAGATATTGTCTCGTATGGGAGAATGCAGAGCACTTAAAATCCATAACATTTTAAATGTACTTCGACGTGACCTCTAACCTAAACAGGAAAGTGCATCACGCAGCCGGCGTCAACAAAGCTAGCTTTTATGCTAGCTAGCTACATCTGTTTCCATTGTAGCCAATGTAGCAGTGTGAGGGAACACGACGTAGAGTGTGTTTCAAATGGCCACCTATTCCCTACATAGTGCACTACTGGTCATAGGCTCTGGTCTAAAGTAGTGCACTACTGGTCATAGGCTCTGGTATAAAGTATTGCACTACTGGTCAGACTGCACTACTTTAGACCAGAGCCCTATGACCCAGAATGGAAATATTTCAAATGTAAATGTGGCTTTTGCTGTTCTATTCAGTGAATTTCCAAGACTACTATGACATGGACGTCACGGCCGGCTCTAAAAAGGTCCTGGGGAGAGGTGGCGCGAAGGAGTGCACAGACAAGTGTGTTGCAAAAAAGAAGAGCGAGAGAGAGAGAGAATGCGATAACAAGTAGAGAGGAGCTGAATTCATAAAGTCACTTACGTCGTCAGACAATCGTTGGAGAAGAGGATGTACTAGTTCTGGAAGAGGATTGTTCCATACCACTGAATGACATTTTCGCCTTCGGGATTAACACGAATTCCATCCATGGATTTAGCTACCAGCCGGAGTGATGCTAGCTAGCTAGCTAGCTAGCTACCTACCTGAGTGATGGACATCAAATACCACTGAATAACATTTTCAACTTCGGGATTAACACGAATTCCATCGATGGATTTAGCTACCAGCCAGAGTGATGCTAGCTAGCAAGCTAGCTACCCACCTGAGTGATGGACATCAAATAATTGCTACCAACACCAGAAGAGAACCGTCAGTTGATGTGATTTAATTATAAAAGATTCCCGCAGAGGTAATTGAACGTTCTGTTTATGTCCTGACAGAAGAGGACATCTAAAGTTGTTGACTTTTCAGTTGCTTGGCATTGATAAGGATAAGAAGGGACACTGTTAATAAGGAAGTTAGTTTGTTTATTTGTTATCGGGATATCAGAAATAAATGCTGTAAAACTGCTAGGTTGCATTGCTATGTTTTCATTGGTTGTCTTCAAGTTTAGGCTACACGCGCACGTGAGGTAAATTACAGTAGGCTATTCTGTGAATTGCCTAAAACTGTCAATGTATTTTCATTATTTTAAAGCAGAACTGTCTTTTCATTACTACTGCCGTGGGGTAGGGGCCTAACCTGTTTTAGGTATTGGGGGTGTATTGCAGGTGGATGCTGCATGCTATTAACCACATAATCTGAGGAGCTGCATATAGTTATTTGTAACGTTTCAACCTATGCTATTAGGAAAGGTGCCACTACTACTAAGTACTGTGATGAGGTTAAATGTGTAACAGAGACACAGCTCTGGTTGTTACCTTCCAGACTAAAACAGCTATTTCCTGTTACATAAACAAGCAACATAATCCCATTTCCTGTTAGAGCAGCAATTCCCAAACTCAGTTCATGGGGATCTCAAAGGGGTGCATGTTTTTTTTTGCCAGCTGATTCAAATCATGAAATCCTCATCAATCATTGATTTTTTTTGAATCAGCTATATACTGCAATTGCAACAACCAAAACGCGCACCCTTTGGGGTTCCCAGGATCGAGTTTGAGACTCACTGTGCTAATGAATTAAGCTGACACCGACCAGAATAATTTTATGTGGGGTTCTCTTCTCCCAAAATTGTCTGGTCTGCTTTTACATTGTTGAGGACGTATGACATACGTACGAAGGTTGAAGCAAAATAAAAAATAAAAAATAGCGAAATAAACTATTTGCTTATTGTTTGAGAATGATAAAGAGTCAGAGTAGTGTTTCACTGTGCATTTGATACAAAACAAACACTGGCATATTGTAAAGGAGAACATGTCCAATTTAATTATATTCATGCATATATATTACATAAAATGAATACACCATTGTAATGTTGTTATTGCCTTTCTCTCTCCTTGCAGGGAATTAGACAGATGAACTACAGTCCCCAGATGCCCAAGCCTCAAAACCAGAACCGTGGGGAGACTTCATCACTTTTTCATAATATTAACCATTGTAATATTGTTATTGCCTTTCTCTCTCCTTGAAGAGGAATTAGACAGATATATGGCAAGTTTGAAGTTTTATTTGTCGTATGTACAGGATACACTTGGTCCAACGAAATGCTTAATTGCAGGTTCCTTCTCAACAATGCAACAACAAGAAATAAAAGATAATACAAACATAAAGTAGAATAGAATGAACATTTTGGCAAAATTATGATTGATAATAAAAAGATTGTGGAGACTGTTTTGGTATACTTCAGTGTGGCTTTTGACATTATCGATCATAGTCTGTTGCTGGAAAAACTTGTTATGGCTTTACACCCCATGCTATATTGTGGATAAAGAGTTACCTGTCTAACAGAACACAGAGGGTGTTCTTTTCGAAAATCCAACAAAATCCAGGAAGAATCAGGAATTCCCCAGGGCAGCTGTCTAGGCCCCTTACTTTTTTCAATCTTTACTAATGACATACCACTGGGTTTGAGTAAAGCCAGTGTGTCTATGTGTGAGGATGACTCAACACTATACGCATCAGCTACCACAGCGACTGAAATGACTGCAACACTTAACAAAGAGCTACAGTTAGTTTCAGAATGGGTGGAATAAGGAATAAGTTAACCCTAAATATTTCACAAACTAAAAGCATTGTATTTGGGACAAATCATTCACCAAACCCTAAACCTCAAATACATATTGTAATGACTAATGTGGAAATTGAGCAAGTTGAGGAGAATAAATTGCTTGGAGTATCCCTGGATTGTAAACTGTCATGGTCAAAACATATTGGTACAACAGTAGCTAAGATGGGGAGAAGTCCGTCCATAATAAAGCGCTGCTCTACCTTCTTAACAGCACTATCAACAAGGCAGGTCCTACAGGCTCTAGTTTTGTAGCACCTAGACCACTGTTCAGTTGGGTGGTCAGGTGCCACAAAGATGGACTTAGGAAACTTTACATTTTTAATAACAGGGCAACATTGGTGGCCCTTGGATGTACAGAGAGCTAACAATAATATGCATGTCAATCTCTCCTGGCTGAAAGTGGAGGAGAGATCACTACTTGTATGTGTGAGAGCTGTTGAAAACATGTTGAATACACCGAGCTGTGTTTGTGGCCTAAATTGTAGACCATTAATAGTTGAGTTTGTGCTGGGCAGGAATACAAACTTACACAGCAGTACCCTGGGGCATAAATCACCCATGTCTGTATTTTAGAATGAGCTTCACAAGTTACAAAGAGCTAACAATTCTGCCCCAGGATACTGATAGAGAATAACATGTGGATCTAATTCTAACATAGTGATGTTGCACACTGCTGACTAAACTCCTAAATAAACTCCTGGGATAGGGTGATTTTCCTGCTGGACGGGAGGTTCCCAAGTTCTTTCTATCTGTCTAGGTGGAAGGCTGGGGTGTGCTTGGACCTGGGTGTTGGGCTGGGATGTGCTTGGACCTGGGTGTTGGGCTGGGATGTGCTTGGACCTGGGTTTTGGGCTGGGATGTGCTTGGACCTGGGTGTTGGGCTGGGATGTGCTTGGACCTGAGTGTTGGGCTGGGATGTGCTTGGACCTGGGTGTTGGGCTGGGAGGTGCTTGGACCTGGGTGTTGGGCTGGGATGTGCTTGGACCTGGGTGTTGGGCTGGGATGTGCTTGGACCTGGGTGTTGGGCTGGGATGTGCTTGGACCTGGGTGTTGGGCTGGGATGTGCTTGGACCTGGGTGTTGGGCTGGGATGTGCTTGGACCTGAGTGTTGGGCTGGGATGTGCTTGGACCTGGGTGTTGGGCTGGGATGTGCTTGGGCCTGGGTGTTGGGCTGGGATGTGCTTGGACCTAGGTGTTGGGCTGGGATGTGCTTGGACCTGGGTGTTGAGCTGGGGTGTGCTTGGACCTGGGTGTTGGGCTGGGATGTGCTTGGACCTGAGTGTTGGGCTGGGATGTGCTTGGACCTGAGTGTTGGGCTGGGATGGGCTTGGACCTGAGTGTTGGGCTGGGATGTGCTTGGACCTGGGCGTTGGGCTGGGATGTGCTTGGACCTGGGTGTTGGGCTGGGATGTGCTTGGACCTGAGTGTTGGGCTGGGATGTGCTTGGACCTGGGCGTTGGGCTGGGATGTGCTTGGACCTGAGTGTTGGGCTGGGATGTGCTTGGACCTGGGTGTTGGGCTGGGATGTGCTTGGACCTGGGTGTTGGGCTGGGATGTGCTTGGACCTGGGTGTTGGGCTGGGATGTGCTTGGACCTGGGTGTTGGGCTGGGATGTGCTTGGACCTGGGTGTTGGGCTGGGATGTGCTTGGACCTGAGTGTTGGGCTGGGATGTGCTTGGACCTGGGTGTAGGGCTGGGATGTGCTTGGACCTGGGTGTTGGGCTGGGTGTTGGGCTGGGTGTTGGGCTGGGATGTGCTTGGACCTGGATGTTGGGCTGGGATGTGCTTGGACCTGGGTGTTGGGCTGGGATGTGCTTGGACCTGGGTGTTGGGCTGGGATGTGCTTGGACCTGAGGAGAACAGCGCGGAAACATAAGGACATGGGGTGGAGAAATTAACCGCTGCTCAGAATTTCAGTTGCTGAGAACCACAACTACCTTTGTCAAAGTGCAATGGTTTTGTCAACAGTTTTGCATATTCATAGCCTTGACAAATTCTTACTTTTAATTGATAATTGATTTATTTACAACATTGTCTTGATATGCAATGGTGAAACAAGAGGGGAGGGGAAATTGACAAGAAGAAAGTTAGCTAACATTAGGTTAACAGACACTGCATGCATGTATTACCTGATGATGTCAGAATGCACAAATAACTTGGCTGGCTAACAAGCTTAGATTGGAGAGACCACAGCTAGCTGCATTGCCTAGGTTTTTAATCAGATGTTAAAATATATTACCTCTAAACCAGTGGGGCCTGACTGTTTTGTCCTGACAAGCCAGTGACAGAGTGAAATCTGTCCCTTAAAAACAAATTGATAAAAAATGATTTGATATATTTGTCATTATCTGGCTAGCAAGTCCATCACTTCAGGATGTAGAAAACTGACAGTCTTTACAATTGACACTGCTTATTTTCCGATTAGTTTGCTTAGTTGTTTATCCCTAAACAGCTGAATACCAGGACGAGATCAAGCTAACTTCGCTTGGCTAGCAGGCTGATTGTAAGTCAGGAAGCAAGTTCAGGGAGTGAGTGTTTTAATAAATGAACACAACTAAATACAAAACAAGAACCACAAACAACACACAGGCATGACACGGGAACAGAAACAATGACGCCTGGGGAAGGAACCAAAAGGAGTGACATATATAGGGAAGGAACCAATGGGAGGGACATATATAGGGAAGGAACCAATGGGAGGGACATATATAGGGAAGGAACCAAAAGGAGTGACATATATAGGGAAGGAACCAAAAGGAGTGACATATATAGGGAAGGAACCAATGGGAGTGACATATATAGGGAAGGAACCAATGGGAGGGACATATATAGGGAAGGAACCAAAAGGAGTGACATATATAGGGAAGGAACCAATGGGAGGGACATATATAGGGAAGGAACCAAAAGGAGTGACATATATAGGGAAGGAACCAATGGGAGTGACATATATAGGGAAGGAACCAATGGGAGTGACAATAGGGAAGGAACCAATGGGAGGGACATATATAGGGAAGGAACCAATGGGAGGGACATATATAGGGAAGGAACCAATGGGAGGGACATATATAGGGAAGGAACCAATGGGAGGGACATATATAGGGAAGGAACCAATGGGAGGGACATATATAGGAAAGGAACCAAAAGGAGTGACATATATAGGGAAGGAACCAATGGGAGGGACATATATAGGGAAGGAACCAAAAGGAGTGACATATATAGGGAAGGAACCAATGGGAGTGACATATATAGGGAAGGAACCAATGGGAGGGACATATATAGGGAAGGAACCAATGGGAGGGACATATATAGGGAATGAACCAATGGGAGTGACATATATAGGGAAGGAACCAATGGGAGTGACATATATAGGGAAGGAACCAATGGGAGGGACATATAGGGAAGGAACCAATGGGAGGGACATATATAGGGAAGGAACCAATGGGAGGGACATATAGGGAATGAACCAATGGGAGTGACATATATAGGGAAGGAACCAATGGGAGGGACATATATAGGGAAGGAACCAATGGGAGGGACATATATAGGGAAGGAACCAATGGGAGGGACATATATAGGGAAGGAACCAATGGGAGGGACATATATAGGGAAGGAACCAATGGGAGGGACATATATAGGAAAGGAACCAAAAGGAGTGACATATATAGGGAAGGAACCAATGGGAAGGACATATATAGGGAAGGAACCAAAAGGAGTGACATATATAGGGAAGGAACCAATGGGAGTGACATATATAGGGAAGGAACCAATGGGAGGGACATATATAGGGAAGGAACCAATGGGAGGGACATATATAGGGAATGAACCAATGGGAGTGACATATATAGGGAAGGAACCAATGGGAGTGACATATATAGGGAAGGAACCAATGGGAGGGACATATATAGGGAAGGAACCAATGGGAGGGACATATATAGGGAAGGAACCAATGGGAGGGACATATATAGGGAATGAACCAATGGGAGTGACATATATAGGGAAGGAACCAATGGGAGGGACATATATAGGGAAGGAACCAATGGGAGGGACATATATAGGGAATGAACTAAAAGGAGTGACATAAATAGGGAAGGTATTTAGGGAAATGATGGAGTCCAGGTGAGTCTTATGACGCGCAGGTGCGAGTAACGATGGTGACAGGTGTGCACCATAACGAGCAGCCTGGTGACCTAGAGGCCAGAGAGGGAGCACACGTTACACTGATAAACAGTAGTGACTCAACATTTTAATTCGAAATTCATATGAAAGTAATTTGTTTAACATTTTAACATCATTCAAACAAACTAATGAACCTAATACTTAAATTTTACTAAATTAATCCTCATTCCTCTGGAAAACCTTTTCCCAAGCAGGGATTTCAGTCCGCCATTCATTCAGAAGTTTTGGGGAATTTTCGCTGTGTCACAAGGTGTGATGCAATAGGGAAGAGGAAAGCTGCTTTGCTTTCCAGACCTCCCAAATAGCTTAAAAAACTTCCAGTAACCTTAGATACTTTCCTTCTCGCGTTCCTTTATACAATTGTTAATATTTATAAAAAATTACTTCTCTATAGAGGACTTGCAGTTATGTCACAAATCACCTAGCAACTGTACGAGGCGCCATGTTGGAAGACCAAAGTCAGACTCCAATCGTCCACATGGCTGGCTGCATTTAGCTTCCGGAAAGATCTCCCATTATTTAGTTTTTATAAGGACCCAGAAAACAGAGGCAGTAGGAGAACCTATTACAGTAGGTAAATATATTTGGAAAATTATAAAGAACTAGTTAGCTTGCTACAGAAACTTAGTGTGTAGACTAACTCAAATGAGCTGCTAACGTAATGTTCACTAGTCAGCTAGCTATGTTAAGATAGCTTTGAGAGCATCCTGTCGGGCTGTATCACTGCCTGGTATGGCAACTGCACTGCCCACATCCGCAAGGCTCTCCAGAGGGTGGGGTGGTCGGCACAACTCTTCACCAGGGGCAAACCACCTGCCCTCCAGGACACCTACAGCACCTGATGGCACAGGAAGGCCAAAAATGTCATCAAGGACAACAACCACCCGAGCCACTGCCTGTTCACCCTGTTACCATCCAGAAGGCGAGGTCAGTACAGGTGCATCAAAGCAGGGACCGAGAGACTGAAAAACAGCGTCTATCTCAAGGCCATCAGACTGTTAAACAGCCATCACTAACACAGAGAGGCTGCTGCCTACATACAGACTTGAAATCATTGGCCACTTTAATAAATGAAACACTAGTCACTTTAATAATGCCAATTCAATAATGTTTACATATCTTGCATTACTCATCTCATGTTTATATACTGTATTTTATACCATCTATTGCATCTTGCCTATGCCGCTATGTCATTGCTCATCCATCTATTTATATGTATATATTCTTATTCCATTCCTTTACTTAGATTGTGTGTATTAGGTTGTTGTTGTAGAATTGTTAGATTACATTGTTAGATATTACTGCACTGTCGGGAACTAGAAGCACAAGCATTTCGCTACACTCCCAAAAACATCTGCTAACCATGTGTATGTGACCAATAAAATTGGATTTGTTTTGATTAGCTACGTGAAATAAATATCACCAGCTTGCTAGCTTCATATTAGCCAGTTAGCTAGTTATCTTGATGTATTTTGTCATTGTAACTCTAAATGCATATGTATCTAGGTACCTAATTAACAGCCATGGAAGAGGGAGAAATGATTAGCTAGTAGTTCCAGGTGTCAGAAAAGGGAGACTAGGTTACTCTGGATAGGACAAGTGATAATCAGTGGTATCATTTTCTAGTTTGTTCAGCGGAATCATGGATGCAATTAAACATAGCTATGTTTGTTTTCTCCACAGTAAGTGTGCTGTACAGGACGTGAGGGCCAAGGGTTATTTGTATTTCGGACGCACTAAACACTCGGCTACCTGCCGCCCCTATGTATGAATTGGGCACCTTTCTAGGAGGACATTCTGATTATATTCTCCAGTTCCAGTCAATAGAGAGAAAAACTACGACGACAGAGAGATATAGCAACACAACATTCAGAGATCTGAGTATAATAATGCCAGTTTTCTGTTTTCAGGTACAGAGAGATATAGCAACACAACATTCAGAGATTTGAGTATAATAATGCCAGTTTTCTGTTTTCAGGTACAGAGTGATATAGCAACACAACATTCAGAGATTTGAGTATAATAACGCCAGTTTTCTGTTTTCAGGTACAGAGAGCTGTGAAACTCTGTCCGCAGATGAAGAGATCCCAAATAATGTCCCAAGAAAATAAGAGCATATCGTTGTATACCATGGATTATACCGTATGTGTAGCTATGTTAGCACATTTTTGTGAACTAAAATACAGTTTAAAAGTAACGCACAATGTCTAAACCTATTACAACTGCAGCAGGCCAACCTTGCTGGTTGTGCAGGCTTCTGTTCCAACCCAGCGCTAAGACACCTGACTCAATGTATCAAACCTAATTAGTTGATAATTAAATGTGCTATTACTGGACTGGAACAGAGGTCTGCTCCCCCCAGTAGATCAGGGATCAATGGGAGTGAGGTTGGCCACCTCTGGTATTATCTCTTAGTAACCAGTAATAGCCTACTTGTTACTAAGACGTCTAACCTTTTATATACGAGTTAACTTACTTGTACAGTTGAAAATAATATGAAATAGTGTTGATTTAGATGAAGTTCACTGTTTAAACTTTAAAATGAATTTATTTATTTATTTATTTTTATTTTTTTTTATTTTTTATTCAAGATTATCTAGTGTTGATGTTGACAAATCACAGATCACAATCCTGCAATGAAGAGGGGAAGGGAATCTGTCTCTAATTTGTCTGTTTCTGTGTTGTATTCTCAAATGAACATGACCTTGTTGTTCAGCCGTAAGCTCTCCAACTAGTTTTATTTGATTTTCCTTCTTTTTTTTTCAGGATATCAGCCATGTGAACCCATTTTGCAGCTGATAATGGCAATGCAATGCCAATGCAGACAAATGCCTACAGCCGTGGATCACAACTCCAGTCCTTCAGTATCCACAACAGCACACATTATTTTGTTGAATCAGGTGTGTTTATCCGGGGCTACAATAAACTGTACTGTTGGGGGTAGTCCAGGACCTGAGATAGGAACCACTGTCCTTCAGTATGATGGCATTAGCCTTATGAGCATTTGCAATGCACCCCTTGACATTATGCATCTGAACCAAAGACAATAGCTTAACTCACACGCTGTTTACATAGTGTTCAGTTATATGTTCTCAATTTAAAAACCATACCAGTAGACAATGTATATGAGGATAATCAAATAGACAGCATTTTGTACATGCCTTGTTCTGACATTAAATTGTTTAGTGCAAATCCAAACTTTGTAATCTAGGTGTTGAAATGTCCGGATCAGGATACGATGGGATTCTTAGCTTAAAACATACAAATAGTATAATTACTACCACCAAGCTCAATGCCAGATACTTGTCTCCCAGAAGGTCTGATTGGAACATGGAGGTGCCACTGTGATAATGAAGATTGTTTGCCTAAGACTACCACAACAATTACATTGTCTATGCAAAATGTGTTTAAATTGTAAAGAAATAAAATAGTTGGGCTATAAGAAATACTTATTATGGTGGTGCTAGGCAAAGCAGAGAAATACAAAATAGTTTTTATTTCACCCATACAACAATATAACTAAACTCAGCAACAACAAAAAAGAAACTGTGTTTATTTTCAGCAAACTTAACGTGTGTAAATATTTGTATGAACATAAGATTCAACATCTGAGACATAAACTGAACAAGTTCCACAGACATTTAGGAGGAGGAGGATGTCTTCCCTGTAACGAACAGAAATTGAAGTTCCACAGACATGTGACCAACAGAAATGAAATAATGTGTCCCTGAACAAAGGGGGGGGGGTCAAAATCAAAAGTAACAGTCAGTATCTGGCCACCAGATGCATTAAGTACTGCAGTGCATCTCCTCCTCATGGGCTGCACCAGATTTGCCAGTTCTTGCTGTGAGATGTTACCCCACTCTTCCACCAAGGCACCTGCAAGTTCCCGGACATCTCAGGGGGAATGGCCCTAGCCCTCACCCTCCGATCCAACAGGTCCCAGACATCCCTGGGGGGAATGGCCCTAGCCCTCACCCTCCGATCCAACAGGTCCCAGACATCCCTGGGGGGAATGGCCCTAGCCCTCACCCTCCGATCCAACAGGTCCCAGACATACCTGGGGGGAATGGCCCTAGTCCTCACCCTCCGATCCAACAGGTCCCAGACATCCCTGGGGGGAATGGCCCTAGCCCTCACCCTCTGATCCAACAGGTCCCAGACATCCCTGGGGGGAATGGCCCTAGCCCTCACCCTCCAATCCAACGAGTCTCAGACATCCCTGGGGGGAATGGCCCTAGCCCTCACCCTCCGATCCAACAGGTCCCAGACGTGCTCAATGGGATTGAGATCCGGGCTCTTCGATGGCCATGGCAGAACACTGACATTCCTGTCTTACAGGAAATCATACACAGAACGAGCAGTATGGCTGGTGGCATTGTCATGCTGGAGGGTCATGTCAGGATGAGCCTGCAGGAAGGGTACCACATTAGGGAAGAGGATGTCTTCCCTGTAACGCACAGCGTTGAGATTGTCTGCAATGACAACAAGCTCAGTCCGATGATGCTGTGACACACCGCCCCAGGCCATGACGGATCCTCCACCTCCAAATCGATCCCCTGCAGAGTACAGGCCTCGGTGTAACGCTCATTCCTTCAACAATAAACGTGAAACCCGACCATCACCCCTGGTGAGATGAAACCGTAACTCGTCAGTGAAGAGCACTTTTTGCCAGTCCTGTCTGGTCCAGCGACGGTGGGTTTGTGCCCATAGGCAACGTTGTTGCCGGTGATGTCTGGTGAGGACCTGCCTTACAACAGGCCTACAAGCCCTCGGTCCAGCCTCTCTCAGCCTATTGCGGAAAGTCTGAGCACTGATGGAGGGATTGTGCTTTCCTGGTGTAACTCGGGAAGTTGTTGTTGCCATCCTGTACCTGTCCTGCTGGTGTGATGTTCGGATGTACCGATCCTGTGCAGGTGTTGTTACACGTGGTCTGCCACTGCGAGGATGATCAGCTGTCCGTCCTGTCTCCCTGTAGCGCTGTCTTAGGCGTCTCACAGTACGGACATTGCTATTTATTGCCCTGGCCACATCTGCAGTCCTCATGCCTCCTTGCAGCATGCCTAAGGCACATTCACGCAGATGAGCAGGGACCCTGGGCATCTTTCTTTTGGTGTTTTTCAGAGTCAGTAGATAGGCCTCTTTAGTGTCCTAAGGTTTCATAACTGTGACCTTAATTCCCTACCGTCTGTAAGCTGTTAGTGTCTTAACGACCGTTCCACAGGTGCATGTTCATTAATTGTTTATGGTTCATTGAACAAGCATGGGAAACGGTGTTTAAACACTTTACAATGAAGATCTGTGAAGTTATTTTGGATTTTTTACAAATTATCTTTGAAAGACAGGATCCTGAAAAAATGATGTTTATTTTTTTGCTGAGTTTATTATTAAAGTACGGTATTTACAATATCATAAACAATAGTATTTTACAAGTTCCAGATTACATTTTATATATTCATACAGTTTATGGGGATAATTTTGTCATGACGAAAAGGTGAAGGTGCTCTCTTCTCAAATAGCACAGCAGAATCATTCAGACCAAACCACAGCATAAGACAACCATCTCGTATAACTGAGGGATGTCTCCGTTCATATGTGGAAAAGGACAAAGTAGTAGTAGAAACAGATGCAACTGCAGCATTGCCCAGCTTCACAGTGGGAGTTTGATGTTGCTGCACCATTGCTCAGCTTCACAGTGGGAGTTTGATGTTGCTGCAGCATTGCTCATCTTCACAGTGGGAGTCTGATGCTGCTGCACCATTGCTCATCTTCAAGGTGGGAGTCTGATGTTGCTGCACCATTGCTCAGCTTCACAGTGGGAGTCTGATGTACAGTGAAATGCTGAATACAACAGGTGTAGACCGTACAGTGAAATGCTGAATCCAACAGGTGTAGTAGACCTTACAGTGAAATGCTGAATACAACAGGTGTAGTAGACCTTACAGTGAAATGCTGAATACAACAGGTGTAGTAGACCTTACAGTGAAATGCTGAATACAACAGGTGTAGTCACCTTACAGTGAAATGCTGAATACAACAGGTGTAGACCGTACAGTGAAATGCTGAATACAACAGGTGTAGACCGTACAGTGAAATGCTGAATCCAACAGGTGTAGACCGTACAGTGAAATGCTGAATACAACAGGTGTAGACCGTACAGTGAAATGCTGAATACAACAGGTGTAGTAGACCTTACAGTGAAATGCTGAATACAACAGGTGTAGTAGACCTTACAGTGAAATGCTGAATCCAACAGGTGTAGACCGTACAGTGAAATGCTGAATACTACAGGTGTATACCGTACAGTGAAATGCTGAATACAACAGGTGTAGACCATACAGTGAAATGCTGAATACAACAGGTGTAGACCGTACAGTGAAATGCTTACTGACAAGCCCTTAACCAACAATGCAGTTTTAAGAAAAAAATATTTAAAAAGTATAAAAATAAAAGTAACAAATAATTCAAGAGCAGCAGGACCATGATAGTTTGTTGATGATGTGGACGCCAAAGAACTTGAAGCTCTCAACCTTTTTATTTTTATTTTATTTTACCTTTATTTAACTAGGCAAGTCAGTTAAGAACAAATTCTTATTTTGGCTCCACTACAGCCCCATCGATGAGAATGGAGGCATGCTCAGTCCTCCTTTTCCTGTAGTCCACAATCATCTCCTTTGTCGTGATCATGTTGAGAGAGAAGTTGTTGTCCTTGCACCACACGGTCAGGTCTCTGACCTCCTCCCTGTAGGCTGTCTTGTCGTTGTTGTTGTCGGTGATCAGGCCTACCACTGTCATGTCATCGGCAAACTTAATGATGGTGTTGGAGTCGTGCCCGGCCGTGCAGCCATGAGTAAACAGGGAGTACAGGAGTGGACTGAGCATGCACCCCTGAGGGGCTCCCGTGTTGAGAATCAGCGTGGCAGATGTATTTTTACTTACCCTCACCACCTGGGGGCGGCCCGACAGGATGTCCAGGATCCAGTTGTGGGTCTAAAAGGGATATAAACACATTTCTGCACAAAATTTGAGAGTATTCACTTGAGAGAAATATGCTTTTTGTGCGTATGGAACATTTCTGGTAGCTTTTATTTCAACCCATGAAACATGGGACCAACACTTTACATGTTGCGTTTGTATTTTTTGTCAGTGTATTTTAGTTATTTTGGGTTGGGCAGATGTACATTAACACAATTCACTGACATTCAAAGGCTACATTAGGGAGAGGATTCCACTTAATTATAATGTAGCCTATTTTGTGTAGCATGTGGTTGATTACTGCTGCCTTGATACAACCTGTACAAATAAATTAGAAATATATACTTTTTTAAAACTTATTAAGGAGGTAAGGAAAGAAACCTGCAGCATGCGATTGACACACATAAGACACAGCTATCCTGTCTTAACTGACGCACCTATCCTGTCTTAACTGACACAGTCATCCTGTCTTAACTGACACAGTCATCCTGTCTTAACCTTTTACTGCAGTGGGCTAAATCAGGGCCACACAGAGTGATTTTAGGTAGTCTCACTTTGAAACAAAAGTATACAACTCACACACATGGTTACAGTCAGAAAGTGTTGAATTGTATTACATTTTTGAGTTCGATCTCAAGACATGTCAATAGAATGAATGGAACGGGCACTCCTCCCGGGGAAGGACTGCCCGTTCCATGATCTCGCCATCACGGTTGACAACTCCATTGTGTCCTCCTCCCAGAGCGCTAAGAACCTTGGCGTGATCCTGGACAACACCCTGTCGTTCTCAACTAACATCAAGGCGGTGGCCCGTTCCTGTAGGTTCATGCTCTACAACATCCGCAGAGTACGACCCTGCCTCACACAGGAAGCGGCGCAGGTCCTAATCCAGGCACTTGTCATCTCCCGTCTGGATTACTGCAACTCGCTGTTGGCTGGGCTCCCTGCCTGTGCCATTAAACCCCTACAACTCATCCAGAACGCCGCAGCCCGTCTGGTGTTCAACCTTCCCAAGTTCTCTCACGTCACCCCGCTCCTCCGCTCCCTCCACTGGCTTCCAGTTGAAGCTCGCATCCGCTACAAGACCATGGTGCTTGCCTACGGAGCTGTGAGGGGAACGGCACCTCAGTACCTCCAGGCTCTGATCAGGCCCTACACCCAAACAAGGGCACTGCGTTCATCCACCTCTGGCCTGCTCGCCTCCCTACCACTGAGGAAGTACAGTTCCCGCTCAGCCCAGTCAAAACTGTTCGCTGCTCTGGCCCCCAATGGTGGAACAAACTCCCTCACGACGCCAGGACAGCGGAGTCAATCACCACCTTCCGGAGACACCTGAAACCCCACCTCTTTAAGGAATACCTAGGATAGGATAAAGTAATCCCTCTCACCCCCCCTCCCCCTGAAAAGATTTAGATGCACTACTGTTCCACTGGAGGTCATAAGGTGAATGCACCAATTTGTAAGTCGCTCTGGATAAGAGCGTCTGCTAAATGACTTAAATGTTAAATGTACCCTTTATATACATCACAGAAGACTGAAATATAACACAACTGTTTGACAAAGAAACAGCAGATTTGTCTTTTATTTTAGAATCTTTATTAAATTATGAATAATATGAATAACATCTCACCCATGAGGCCAAACAGGGCGATGTTGGTCACTGACGGCAGGAAAGAGGTACCTGTGTGATCATCAGCACCATATGAATGTTTGCTTCCTCTCTTCCTCTCCTCAGCTTATCTGCAACACACAACCACCCTCCCTCCTCAAAGCCTTTGTCATCCTGTACTGGTTTTTTCTGTCACACCTCCATAGCCCTACTGAGGATAGGACATTACAGATTCACCCATTCGCTCAAGATCTATACACGGATGGTTTACGCTGACGGCTATCTTAGCGTACAGGTGTTACATCCCATGGCCAAACATGCTGTCCTATCCGATTCCAGTGGTGCCTCACCGAATCTTGTTTGTTCACTGAAGTGCAATATAGCAAATCGCTTCTGTTATGACTTATGCTGATACCACGGTACAGTAACTCGGTAGCGTTTGTGAAAGACTGGCTCGATTCGGTCCTATGTAGCAAAATTTTGAAATTGTGTTTTTTACATTGGATAAAAGTAGAGACTCAGATCTCGAAAAAAAATGGTGTATCATACACTACAGTTGAGAAACAAACGTAATTCTGCTTTGAAAGTTGATAAATGTGTAACCCGACTTTTGAGAAAATAGCCCTTGAATGTTTTGGTACCTACTGAAGTGCTCCCCTTTGTCTACACACATTCACACCCTCTTAAGCCTTAGCCCCACCCATCTCTTTAAGGATTCACATGTGAGGCCATGTGCTAAACAGAGTGAGTTCTGTAGTGTACTAAACAACCAAAGATTTCAAGACTAAAAGCTGGTTTATACTACATCTATTGACATGTCTGGAGACAGTTGTCACAGTGACATCATGAACATTCTATTGTCATGTCTGTAGACAGTTGTCACAGTGACATCATGAGCATTCTATTGACATGTCTGTAGACAGTTGTCACAGTGACATCATGAGCATTCTATTGACATGTCTGTAGACAGTTGTCACAGTGACATCATGAGCATTCTATTAACATGTCTGTAGACAGTTGTCACAGTGACATCATGAACATTCTATTGTCATGTCTGTAGACAGTTGTCACAGTGACATCATGAACATTCTATTGACATGTCTGGAGACAGTTGTCACAGTGACATCATGAGCATTCTATTGTCGTCCGACATCAAACTTGTCGTTGTCGTTATGAAAAAGTATGAAAAAAAAGTATGAACACAAAAATAATAATAATGAAGACATCAAAACTATGAAATAACACATATGGTATTATCTATTATCCAAAAAAGTGTTAAACAAATCAAATTTTCTTCAAAATAGCCACCCTTTACCTTGATGACAGTTTTGCACACCCTTGAATTCTCTCAACCAGCTTCACCTGGAATGCTTTTCCAACAGTCGTGCATGTATTCCAATTAAAAGTTGTGCCATGTTAAAAGTATAACAATATAATTGTTAAAAGTTTAATTAGTGGAATTTCTTTCCTTAACACGTTTGAGCCAATCAGTTGTGTTATGACAAGGTAGGGTTGGTATACAGAAGAAAGCCCTATTTGGTAAAAGACCAAGTCCATTTTATGGCATGAACAGCTTAAATAAACAAAGACAAACAACAGTTCATCATTACTTTAAGACATGAAGGTCGGTCAATCTGGAAAACTTTGAAAGTTTCTTTAAGTGCAGTCGCAAAAACCATCAAGCGCTATGATGAAACTGGCTCTCATGAGGACCGCCACAGGAAAGGAAAACCCAGAATGTACCTCTGCTGCAGAGGATAAGTTCATTGGAGTTACCAGCCAATTTTCAGCCAAAATAATGTTCAGAAGAGACTGCTTGAATCAGGCCTTCATGGTCTAATTTCTGCAAAGAAACCACTACTTGCTTGGGCCAAGAAACAGGAGCAACATTAGACCAGTGGAAGTCCAATGACTCCAAATTTGAGATTTTTGGTTCCAACCGCCGTATCAAGGCTCAGGAGAGACCCAGATGCAGACAGTTTCGAATTAGCAAAATTTTATTACAGAAACCGGTCGGGCAGGCAAACGACGGGTCAAGGGCAGGCAGAGGTCAGTAGTCCAGACTAGAGTCTGAAAGGTACAGAACGACAGGCAGGTCTCTCAGGTCAAGGGCAGGCGGAGGTCAGTAGTCCAGACTAGAGTCTGAAAGGTACAGAACGACAGGCAGGCTTAGGGTCAGTAATCCAGCGTGGTGTTATAAGATAAATAACTGCAGGCAGGCTCAGTGTCAGGGCAGGTAGAATGGTCAAAAACCGGGAAAGATAGAAAACAAGAACTAGAGAAAGACAGGAGCAGGGGGGAAAGGCTGGTATAAGTACCAACTGCAACCTGGCCAAGATCAAGCAAAGCAGGGTGACGCAAACAACAACACAGAGTTACACATGGAGTAAACAAACATATAGACAATAACACAATAGAAAAAAGTCTATATACAGTGTGTGCAAATTAGGTAGGATAAGTGAGGTAAGCTAATAAATAGGTAATGGTGGCGAAGTAATTACAAACTAGCAATTAAACACTGGAGTGATAGATGTGCAGAAGATGATGATGTGCAAGTAGAGATACTGGGATGTAAAGGACTAAAATAAGTCAAATAAATAACAGTATGAGGATGAGGTAGTTGGATGGGCTATTTACAGATGGGCTATGTACAGGTGCAGTGATCTGTGAGCTGCTCTGACAGCTGGTGTTTAAAGTTAGTGAGGGAGATATGAGTCTCCAGCTTCAGTGATTTTTGCAGTTCGTTCCAGTCATTGGCTGCAGAGAACTGGAAGGAAAGGCGGCCAAAGTAGGAGTTGGCTTTGGGGGTGACCAGTGAAATATACCTGCTGGAGCGCGTGCTACAGGTGGGTGCTGCTATGGTGACCAGTGAGCTGAGGTAGGGTGGGGCTTTACCTAGCAAAGACTTATAGATGACCTGGAGCCAGTTGGTTTGACGATGAATATGAAGCGAGGGCCAGCCAAAGAGAGCATACAGGTCGCAGTGGTGGGTGGTATATGAGGCTTTGGTGACAAAACAGATGGCACTGTGGTAGACTGCATCCAATTTGCTGAGTAGAGTGTTGGAGGCTACTTTGTAAATGACATCGCCGAAGTCAAGGATCGTTAGGATAGTCAGTTTCACAAGGGTATATTTGGCAGCATGAGTGAAGGATGCTTTGTTGTGAAATAGGAAGCCAATTCTAGATTTAATTTTGGATTGGAGATGCTAAATGTGAGTCTGGAAGGAGAGTTTACAGTCTAACCAGACACCTAGGTATTTGTAGTTGTCCACATGTTCAAAGTCAGAACCGTCCAGAGTAGTGATGCTGGACGGGTGGGCAGGTGTGGGCAGCGATTGGTTGAAAAACATGCATTTAGTTTTACTTGCATTTAAGAGCAGTTGGATGCCACGGAAGCAGTGTTGTATGGCATTGAAGCTGTTAGTTAACACAGCGTCCAAAGAAGGGCCAGAAGGAAACAGAATGGTGTTGTCTGCGTAGAGGTGGATCAGAGAATCACCAGCAGCGAGAGCTACATCATTGATGTATACAGAGAAACGAGTCGGCCTGAGGATTGAACCCTGTGGCACCCCCAGAGAGACTACCCGAGGTCCGGACAACAGGTCCTTCGATTTGAAACACTGAACTATGTCTGAGAAGTAGTTAGTGAACCAGGCCAGGCAGTCATTTGAGAAACCAAGGCTGTTGAGTCTGCCAATAAGAATGTGGTGATTGACAGAGTCAAAAGCCTTGGCCAGGTCGATGAATACAGCTGCACAGTATTGCCTCTTATTGATGTCAGTTATGATATTGTTTAGGACCTTGAGCGTGGCTGAGGTGCACCCAAGACCAGCTCGGAAACCAGATTGCATAGCCGAGAAGGTGTGGTGGGATTCTAAATGGTCGGTGATCTATTTGTTAACTTGGCTTTCGAAGACCTTAGAAAGGCAGGGTAGGATAGATATAGGTCTGTAGCAGTTTGGGTCTAGAGTGTCTCCCCCTTTGAAGAGGGGGATGACTGCGGCAGCTTTCCAATCTATGGGGATCTCAGAGAGGTTGAACAGTCTAGTAATAGGGGTTACAACAAAAAAAGCATTTTGATGTGTATGTTCAAATGCCTCTCCGGTGAAGTAGTGACGCATGACATACACTTAGTTTCCTGAAACAAGTCACATTTATTAGACTGATACCGCGGTACAGTAACTCAGTAGCATTTCTTATGCTGATACCGCGGTACAGTAACTCAGTAGCATTTCTTATGCTGATACCACGGTACAGTAACTCAGTAGCATTTCTTATGCTGATACCGCGGTACAGTAACTCAGTAGCATTTCTTATCCTGATACCGCGGTACCGTAACTCAGTAGCATTTCTTATGCTGATACCGCGGTACAGTAACTCAGTAGCATTTCTTATGCTCATTCGGTACAGTAACTCAGTAGCATTTCTTATGCTCATACCGCGGTACAGTAACTCAGTAGCATTTCTTATGCTGATACCACGGTACAGTAACTCAGTAGCATTTCTTATGCTGATACCATGGTACAGTAACTCAGTAGCATTTCAAGCCGGCCAGCAAGTATGCCGACGATAACATCAACACTGGCAAATATCTGAGAACTGATACTTCTGTGATAGCAAAGTCCAGACCAGTTTTCTCAGACACTCCATTTTAAAGTTTATTTTCTCAATTTCCAAACTTGTTGAACCACTGGGCTTATATCGAACAAGGGGACCTTGTGTTCCTGTAACCTTGGACCACTGTTGTCTATTTCTATACTTGAAATACACAACACGTACAGGAAAACAGAGAAATAACAAGTGTTGCATTTATCTAAAGTGTCAACCTTACAGTTTGTACAAAACTAATCAGAGAATGAAATGGTATGTAAAGCCTGTTTCTCTATCTGATTATAGAGGAGAGAGAAGCAATCCTTTGCAATAGCGTATTTTATCTGATGTTGGCTGTGCAGACGTAAGAATACATCAGGATGGTATATGGACGCTAGCCTCCACCACACTGTTCACAGAGATAAGGACGTGATAACACACTGAGATGGCGAGGATGAGCAAGGTTGTTATGGAGGACCAGATTATTTGAAGAGGACCCAATTTAAATGTTGTCTTAGTGTCTAGTGTCTATGTTGGTCCCAATGCTGGTTTGTACCCTGATAAAGACTTGCTTCGCTGTCGAAACATTGGTGATAAATACATTATTGCATCGGAGCGTGTGGCTTTTCCTTTTCTTTTTTAAACGTCTCTTAATTGATTTGTCGGCTTGATACCTGCATGTGTGTCATTGGAAGGTGAAGCTTTTACCAAAAGTTGCAACATTGTCTACGTTGTGGTAGCTTCCAGCCACTGAGCTGGAAGTTACATTAACCAATTCATTAACCAACTGAAGTGGAGTTTTGTTTCCATATGTTTATTTAACTGTAAGATAGGTTAGTTCTTCTTAAGAGATACCCTGGGGTTATTTTAATATGAATAAGTGTTGTTCTTCTTTTTCAGGTTGGAGAGTTGCAGGCAAAAAAGAGACAAAACAAACTATGCTGAAAGCCCATAGTTAAAATATACTGCACGGCCAAAGGTATGTGGACACTCCTTCAAATGAGATTAGATTTGGCTATTTCAGCCACACCCGTTACTGACAGGTATATAGAATCGAGCACACAGACATTAAAAATCCATAGACAAACATTGGCAGTAGAATGGCCCATACTGAAGAGCTCAGTGACTTTCACCCACCTTTCCAACAAGTCAGTTCCTGTCATTTGGATTCAGTTTTGTGTCAGGTGAACTGTTGTGTCCTCACCTTTTAGTCTAATAATTTTCCCATAATCTCAACTGTTTCTTTTAATTACTACAATGTTTATGCATTCCATATTTATTCTGTAAGAAAATGAAATGTAGCCCAAATAGGCCAAATAGGCCAAATAGGCCAAATAGGCCAAATAGGCCAAATCCCACGAGTGTAAATGGTTAAATACATGCTTAAAGTACTTAAGTATTTTTGAAACCACCCACTTTGGGCTGGATGGGTCAATGTGTATTTCATACATGCATAATCTATGAGTAGAATTACTGTTTTAACTCAATTAGCCACGAAATCCCTAGTTTCAACTGGACTCTTTTTCTGGAAGCTATGTTGAACCATTTTCACCAAATCTTTCAGCAATTCGAGTTCAACCAATGAAATTCAGAGCCATTTGAGTTGCAGCTAGTAAGAAGAATATGATGCACACATAGCAGAGCGAGAGAGAGAGCAATGACGTAGCTCAGAAAAACACAAATATTTCCTGACTAATATCTCATAGGTATAGATTGCTTAGGCAAAATCTGTTTTTGCCATTTATGAATGTTTTATTCAATGTTTCTATGGGCTATGATAGTAAAGGAGTTTACTAGTACTAGTAGTTTAGGTCAAAGTCAACATTTTATCAAATTCAAAATATTTGTTTGATACCTAAAGTGGTCCTGCTATCCAAAATCAAATAGCTAAACGATCCAGTGACCATCTTAACCCTTTTTTTGTACGGCTTAATGATTGCATCCTTGTATGACAACATTGTGAATGGTTCCTCAGTCCTTGGAATGCTGACCACCCCTGTCCCATCAAGGTACTGCAGAAGAGAGAGTCCCCTGGTAAAGGCTTGGTTGAAGTTGAGAATGTGTCATTCCCTTTACTCGAGTATTTCAATCGCTGTGCTAGACAGGTTCCACAGTCATGTGTTATCAAGGAACCTGCCTTGTTGCGGGACACGACTCCAATGTTGATCTAGGGTCAGAGGAATTGAAATTTACACTTGCAACATTTTTATGGTTCAACAAGTCTTCTACGTAGCATGCCCCCCCCACCCCCCCACCCCCCACCCCCTACGTCTTAGAATCAAAGGAATTAAAGTTTGCAGTGTAATTGTCCAAATAAGGCCTTCTGAACACTATTTCAACATTGGAGTACCTCTCACATTTGATCAACTCTCCCTGTGGAGAGAGGGGAATCGGCCAGACAGAGACAGCAAGGGTGGTTCGTAGCTCCAGTGCCTTTCCGTTCACCTTCACAGCCCTGGGCCAGACTACACTCAATCATAGGATCTACTGAAGAGATGTGTCTTCAATAAAGACTTAAAGGTCGAGACCGAGTTTGCGTCTCTCTTATGGATAGGCAGACCATTCCATAAAAATGGAGCTCTATAGGAGAAAGCCCTGCCTCCAGCTGTTTGCTTAGAACAAATCTAAGCTAGGGTAGTGTAGGTGTAGCTACACCAGATGCTAGGTTAAGCTTTACAAACTAGCCAGCTACTGTAGTCGAGATTCAAACAAAACTAAGCACCGGATATATATTTTGTTCATCTTATTAATCAGATGATGTTACGCTATAAAATGTTTAATTTGTAAAATAAAAAAAAACGTATCTTTCTCTCTCTTGATATCTCAGTATATATCACAACATTTGCTCTTTACAGAAAATGTGGCAAGTCAAATGAATTGTTTATTCACATCTGTAATGATATGCTAAATTTGATTGGTTGACACACCATCTTTAGATTATGTGATTTTTGATTGGACAATGAGTATTTGGAGGTGAAGGCCTATGTCACCGAAGATTCAATTGGCATCTAAGAACAATGAGGAAACAGTCGATGCTTGTCGTTGATGAACATTTTATTAAAACATATGGATTTCAGCAAAGAAAAGCATGCAGCAACAGAGGTAGGTACCCAGTAAGGTTTTAGTAATGTACTTAAAAAAATATATATATCAACTGACAGTGACCTGATGTAGGTGGAGATACAGTCCACACACTCTCGTCCCCACTCAACTCCTTTTGAGATGTGATTTAGTTGAGGATTCTCAGCTAGGGCCTGTTCACCCCCAACCTTGACTCAATCGCCCTCTTTTTCTTCTCTTTTCCGAAGCGCCTTCTGCTCTTGCCAGAGGGCTAGCTTTTACATTCGTTCATCACCTGCAGTGTCTGAGAAAAAAGAACGAGGGATTTAGAGAGAAAATGAATGTGTGGGATTACATAATATTAGTGGGACTGGATGAAGAGGCATGAGTGTGAATTTGGCTTAGGCTCTAGGATTGTTAGACAAACTCCACAGTTGCAGATAAGAACATACTATAGCTAACTAACATTCAGCCAACTGACCTGCTGAGGTGGATTGAGATCTAGGTGCACCTGGCTGAGCTTCGGGGTTCATCAATCGTGTAGTCATGGTAACGTCTTCCAAATTAATTTTAAAAAAAAACTCCACCCACATTCCACACTAGTTGCAGCAGAATTTCACGACTATGAACTCTCAATGCATTAACTCCCCCGTAAACAGCTGCTTGTACACTCGGCTCTGCCTTTAAAAATAAAAATAAATCAGAATCTGGACAGAGTTCACAAGTAAGCACAGGTGAAAGTAAATAGTGGCATTTCTTGCAAGCTGTTTCACAGCTTCTCCACAGTACATCGTTGGCTGCTTCTTGTATATGTCAAGTCTCGGCGGTTAGTAAATATGTAATAATGGGCCTGACTATCGTGGCTGCGGACTCTGATTTGGGCTTAAGGAATCGGTCCATTTAAGTCAACCCAAACATAAACTAAGTCTTCCAAATGGTCATGTGGCCTCATTCCCCCTTATCTGAGATATCTACTGCAGCCCTCATCCTTCACATACAACACCTGTTCTGCCAGACACTTTCTGTTAAATGTCCTGAAAGCACACACATCCCTGGGTCGCTCCTCTTTTCAGTTCGCTGCAGCTAGCGACTGGAACGAGCTGCAAAAAAACACTCAAACTGAACAGTTTAATCGCTTCATTCAAAGACTCAATCAGGGACACTCTTTCTGACAGTTATGGCTGCTTTGCGTGATGAATTGTTGCCTCTACCTTCTTGCCCTTTGTGCTGTTGTCTGTGCACAATCATGTTTGCACAGTGTTTTGTGCTGCTACCATGTTGTGTTGCTACCATGTTGTTGTCATGTTGTGTTGCTACCATGCTGTGTTGTCATGTGTTGCTGCCTTGCTATGTTGTTGTCTTAGGTCTCTCTTTATGTAGTGTTGTGTTGTCTCTCTTGTCGTGATGTGTGTTTTGCCCTATATTTATTTGACATTTTTAATCCCAGTCCCCGTCCCCACAGAAGGCATTTTGCCTTTTGGTAGGCCATCATTATAAATAATAATTTGTTCTTAAACTGACTTGCCTAGTTAAATAAAGGTTAAATAAAGGTTAAATAAAGGTTAAATAAAGGTTAAATAAATATGGACCTTACCTGTTTTTTCCTCCTTTGAAAAAGTGTATTCCCCCCCCCTCCTCCTCTTTCTCTCTTAGTCATTGGAGGTAATAGACCTGTCGCAGATGTAATGATGATGGATCTTCTCTGGGTTACCGGGCGCAAGATGAGAGATGGGCCCGAAATATGGATGAGGGGCCGAGACAGTAGAACTGGGATCAAACCGAGTGAAGAAAACACTAAGATTATATGACTGTGGCACAGTGTAATAAATCAAACGAACCTCTGCCCCAAGACAAAGACTGTCACACCTACAATAAGACGCCTGGTTTGTGCCAGAAACAGATTGACACTGTTGAATGTAGAGTCCCCAAAATCTCATCGTTATAGAGCCCTCGCCAGGGTAGTAGGTGCTTGTTCCATATTACTTGGTGTGGTTCTGTTCATTTTATTATTCAATCAGATCAGCGGTAACCGGCGTTAGCCGACAAGCGCAAAACTCTTGTTTAGGTGGTGTTGGAGCCGAAACTACGGTATGAGCTGACAAATAGGTGACGTCTGCTCTTTTGAACATAGTCACAAACCACTCCCATTCCTATTATCCACGTTGGCTAGGAAGCTTATGCTCTATCAATGATAGAAATGACAGTCAAATGTTAAAAGTATTATTACTGGCAGTTTATTGGAAAAAATCCCACTGATAACACCAACTGAATAATTAGAACGATACAATTTGACATCTGATACAATAACAATACCTGCATCATTTTGATGTTCCACCTCAAGCACCAGCGAGTGTCGAAAGTAAACATTAGCCAGGATCACCTCCAATTTAGCTGTCCGTGGCTCTGGTGATTATCAAGTCGTTCTGAGAGAAGTGCCGTGTGGTCAGCCTGGTGTTGAAGACCTGGTCGTCCATCATGGTGATTATCAAGTCGTTCTGAGAGAAGTGCCGTGTGGTCAGCCTGGTGTTGAAGACCTGGTCGTCCATCATGGTGAATCTCAAGTCGTTCTGAAAGAAGTGTGGTTTGGTCAGCCTGGTGTTGGAGACCTTGAAGTCCATCATGGTGATGATCAAGTCGTTCTGAGAGATGCGACCTGGTCGTCCATCACGGTGATGATCAAATCGTTCTGAGAGAAGTGCCATGTGGTCATCCTGGTGTTAGAGACCTGGTTGTTCATTATTCATTTGTTTATTAGGATCCCCATTAGCTTTTGCAGAAGCAGCAGCTACACTTCCTGGGGTCCACAAAAAAACAAGTAACAAAATAACGAGTATGATTACATGCACACTAATAATTCATATTAAACTGATTATGGCAGTTGGAAGATTATGCAATAGTTATGTTAACACCTTACTCTGTGCTAGCGCTTAATATACAGATTCTCAGGCTGGCGCTAGCACTTAATATACAGATTCGCTAGGCTGGAGCTAGCACTTAATATACAGATTCGCTAGGCTGGTGCTAGCCCTTAATATACAGATTCGCTAGGCTGGCGCTAGCACTTAATATACAGATTCGCTAGGCTGGCGCTAGCACTTACTATACAGATTCGCTAGGCTGGAGCTAGCACTTAATATACAGATTCGCTAAGCTGGTGCTAGCACATAATCTACAGATTTGCTAGGCTGGTGCTAGCACATAAAATACAGATTCGCTAGGCTGGCGCTAGCACTTAATATACAGATTCGCTAGGCTGGCGCTATCACATACACAGATCTAATACACCAGCCTAGAGATTCTGTATTTTAAGTGCTAGCACCAGCCTAGCGAATGTCTGAATAGACCCCTGGTGGCATGTCTTGTGAGGTATGTATGAATGTCTGAGCTGAATGTTGTTTGATTATGCAGACAATCTGGAATTTTCATCACAGTAATATTTATCATAAAAACTGAAGAGAAACGTTTAATCTCCTGTCAACCCTCAACCAGGAAAGACTGGCATGCATATTGTTGATGTTAGTTCTGTAAGTGCAGTTAAAGGCAAAGCATGTTGCTCTGTTTTGAGCCAGCTGCACTTGACCATATTACCGGATAGTAATTAAGATGAGACAAGACCAGAGCCTGAACAACTAGTACAGTTGCTTTGTGTCAAACGCATAACATATTTTTATAACCAGACGTACCCCTACCAATCGTTAGAACAACTTGGTCAATATATCAATATAACTTGACCATGATAATTGGTCAGTCACCGGGATCGACTCATAACACCGGCCACATTGCATGATAAAGGGTCAACATTTCTGACACTGGCAGAACTTTGTGGGAATCTATGACTGCACATAGTGGTACTTGGTCAGTAGGCCCTTTCAAACTGGACAAGCCAAGATGTCCGACAATTGTTTACGACGTGGAAATCAAAATCGTGCCATAAGACTGTTAAAATCATCCAGTCTCTGCGGGCCTTCAGTAATACTTCATGCTGGAACCTTGAGCCAGGTCGTAGGAGCGTAATTCTCTTTTCAAATCGTCCTGCCCAATCTAAAAGCACTAAACAAAAAATATAGCCAACAAGAGTCCCCTGGCTATATTTACGTTATTTTCATCTTCCTGATCATCTCTTGGCGTCACGTTAGCGATGTGATATTTTAACCAGTTTACAATGCTTGTGACCTTCTGAAAGAATTTGCCCAACACATTGTATTCACACATTCATTGCCCATCTGTAGAGACGAAGGTATGTGTACCCTTAGCGTTTTATGCAAAGTGTCTTCTTTCAAACTACAGTGGGCGACATTGTTGAAGTGAGCCAAGCAACCGTGAACACAGCTGTCACACTCAAGTAACAGATGCACTCCTCGCGGTTCAGTTGCAGTTTGTTAAATCTCCAAAATGTGAGGATCATGAGAAGGTAACACAGGAATTCTATACTATTTTTGGAACTTCTGATTGCATTAGGGTCAAATCACCTGTAAAATCCACATCATTTCATCAATCTCAAACAATACCCCTCAGGTCAAATGTTTTTCTGCTTTTGACAGTTCCTTCTGACATCTTGTCTGCTATCCCCAGCTAGGGCAGGTTTTATTAATACATTTTTTTAACCTTTATTTAACTAGGCAAGTCAGTTAAGAACAATTCTTATTTTTCCAATGATGGCCTACCCCAGCCAAACAGGACAACGCTGGGCCAATTGCACGCAGCCCTGTGGGACTCCCAATCACAACCAGATGTGATGCAGCCTGGATTCGAACCAGTACAGGCCCAGTGCATTCAGAAGTCAGTTTTTGTTGTTGTTTTGTGTCATAGTAGGTAGGGATAAAGTAACTAAGCAACAGGATAGATAATAGACAGTATGTGTGAGTGAGTGTGGATGTGTGTGTGGTGTCAGTATGTTATGTGCTTGTGGGAATATGTAGCGTGTGTGTGGGGGGGGGTATGTAGTGTGTGTGGGTGTGTGTGTGTGTGTGTGTGTGTGTGTGTGTGTGTGTGTGTGTGTGTGTGTGTGTGTGTGTGTGTGTGTTTGTGTGGGTGGGTGGGTAGAGTCCAGCAGGTGTGTGGGTAGAGTCCAGCAGGTGTGTGGGTAGAGTCCAGCAGGTGTGTAGGTAGAGTCCAGCAGGTGGGTGGGTAGAGTCCAGCGTGTGGGTGGGTAGAGTCCAGCAGGTGTGTGGGTAGAGTCCAGCAGGTGTGTGGGTAGAGTCCAGCAGGTGTGTGGGTAGAGTCCAGCAGGTGGGTGGGTAGAGTCCAGCGTGTGGGTGGGTAGAGTCCAGTGTGTGGGAGGGTAGAGTCCAGTGTGTGGGTAGAGTCCAGCAGGTGGGTGGGTAGAGTCCAGCAGGTGTGTGGGTAGAGTCCAGTGTGTGGGTAGAGTCCAGCAGGTGGGTGGGTAGAGTCCAGCGTGTGGGTAGAGTCCAGCAGGTGGGTGGGTAGAGTCCAGTGTGTGGGTAGAGTCCAACAGGTGGGTGGGTAGAGTCCAGCAGGTGGTGGGTAGAGTCCAGCATGTGTGTGAGTAGAGTCCAGCAGGTGGGTGGGTAGAGTCCAGCAGGTGGGTGGGTAGAGACCAGTGTGTGGGTAGAGTGCAGTGTGTGGGTGGGTAGAGTCCAGCAGGTGTGTAGGTAGAGTCCAGCAGGTGGGTGGGTAGAGTCCAGCAGGTGGGTGGGTAGAGTCCAGTGTGTGGGTAGAGTCCAGTGTGTGGGTGGGTAGAGTCCAGTGTGTGGGTAGAGTCCAGCAGGTGTGTGGGTAGAGTCCAGTGTGTGGGTAGAGTCCAGCAGGTGGGTAGAGTCCAGCAGGTGGGTGGTAGAGTCCAGCAGGTGGGTGGGTAGAGTCCAATGTGTGGGTAGAGTCCAGCAGGTGGGTGGGTAGAGTCCAGCAGGTGTGTGGGTAGAGTCCAGCGTGTGGGTGGGTAGAGTCCAGTGTGTGGGTGGGTAGAGTCCAGCAGGTGTGTGGGTAGAGTCCAGCGTGTGGGTGGGTAGAGTCCAGTGTGTGGGTGGGTAGAGTCCAGTGTGTGAGTAGAGTCCAATGTGTTGGTAGAGTCCAGCAGGTGGGTGGATAGAGTCCAGTGTGTGGGTAGAGTCCAGTGTGTGGGTGGGTATAGTCCAGCAGGTGGGTGGGTAGAGTCCAGCAGGTGTGTGGGTAGAGTCCAGCAGGTGTGGGTGGGTAGAGTCCAGCAGGTGGGTGGGTAGAGTCCAGCGTGTGGGTGGGTAGAGTCCAGCGTGTGGGTGGGTAGAGTCCAGCGTGTGGGTGGGTAGAGCACAGCAGGTGGGTGGGTAGAGTCCCGTGTGTGGGTAGAGTCCAGTGTGTGGGTAGAGTCCAGCAGGTGGGTGTTGTAGAGTCCAGCAGGTGTGTGGGTAGAGTCCAGCGTGAGGGTGGGTAGAGTCCAGTGTGTGGGTGGGTAGAGTCCAGCGTGTGGGTGGGTAGAGTCCAGCGTGTGGGTGGGTAGAGTCCAGCGTGTGGGTGGGTAGAGCACAGCAGGTGGGTGGGTAGAGTCCCGTGTGTGGGTAGAGTCCAGTGTGTGGGTAGAGTCCAGCGTGAGGGTGGGTAGAGTCCAGTGTGTGGGTGGGTAGAGTCCAGCGTGTGGGTGGGTAGAGTCCAGTTTGTGGGTAGAGTCCAACGCATGGGTGGGTAGAGTCCAGCATGTGGGCGGGTAGAGTCCAGTGTGTGGGTGGGTAGAGTCCAGCATGTGGGCGGGTAGAGTCCAGCGCATGGGCGGGTAGAGTCCAGCGTGTGGGTGGGTAGAGTCCAGCGTGTGGGTGGGTAGAGTCCAGTGTGTGGGTAGAGTCCAGCAGGTGGGTGGGTAGAGTCCAGTGTGTGGGTAGAGTCCAGCAGGTGGGTGGGTAGAGTCCAGCGTGTGGGTGAGTAGAGTCCAGCGTGTGGGTGGGTAGAGTCCAGTGTGTGGGTAGAGTCCAGCTGGTGAGTGGGTAGAGTCCAGTGTGTAGGTAGAGTCCAGCATGTGGGCGGGTAGAGTCCAGCGTGTGGGTGGGTAGAGTCCAGCAGGTGGGTGGGTAGAGTCCAGCGTGTGGGTGGGTAGTCCAGCGTGTGGGTGGGTAGAGTCCAGTGTGTGGGTAGAGTCCAGTGTGTGGGTAGAGTCCAGCAGGTGGGTGGGTAGAGTCCAGCGTGTGGGTAGAGTCCAGCAGGTGGGTGGGTAGAGTCCAGTGTGTGTGTGAGTAGAGTCCAGCAGGTGGGTGGGTAGAGTCCATCAGGTGGGTGTTGTAGAGTCCAGCAGGTGTGTGGGTAGAGTCCAGCGTGAGGGTGGGTAGAGTCCAGTGTGTGGGTGGGTAGAGTCCCGTGTGTGGGTAGAGTCCAGTGTGTGGGTAGAGTCCAGCAGGTGGGTGTTGTAGAGTCCAGCAGGTGTGTGGGTAGAGTCCAGCGTGAGGGTGGGTAGAGTCCAGTGTGTGGGCGGGTAGAGTCCAGCGCATGGGCGGGTAGAGTCCAGCGTGTGGGTGGGTAGAGTCCAGCGTGTGGGTGGGTAGAGTCCAGTGTGTGGGTAGAGTCCAGCAGGTGGGTGGGTAGAGTCCAGTGTGTGGGTAGAGTCCAGCAGGTGGGTGGGTAGAGTCCAGCGTGTGGGTGAGTAGAGTCCAGCGTGTGGGTGGGTAGAGTCCAGTGTGTGGGTAGAGTCCAGCTGGTGGGTGGGTAGAGTCCAGTGTGTAGGTAGAGTCCAGCATGTGGCCGGGTAGAGTCCAGCGTGTGGGTGGGTAGAGTCCAGCAGGTGGGTGGGTAGAGTCCAGCGTGTGGGTGGGTAGTCCAGCGTGTGGGTGGGTAGAGTCCAGTGTGTGGGTAGAGTCCAGTGTGTGGGTAGAGTCCAGCAGGTGGGTGGGTAGAGTCCAGCGTGTGGGTGAGTAGAGTCCAGTGTGTGGGTAGAGTCCAGCTGGTGGGTGGGTAGAGTCCAGTGTGTAGGTAGAGTCCAGCATGTGGGCGGGTAGAGTCCAGCGTGTGGGTGGGTAGAGTCCAGCAGGTGGGTGGGTAGAGTCCAGCGTGTGGGTGGGTAGTCCAGCGTGTGGGTGGGTAGAGTCCAGTGTGTGGGTAGAGTCCAGTGTGTGGGTAGAGTCCAGCAGGTGGGTGGGTAGAGTCCAGCGTGTGGGTAGAGTCCAGCAGGTGGGTGGGTAGAGTCCAGTGTGTGTGTGAGTAGAGTCCAGCAGGTGGGTGGGTAGAGTCCAGCAGGTGGGTGTTGTAGAGTCCAGCAGGTGTGTGGGTAGAGTCCAGCGTGAGGGTGGGTAGAGTCCAGTGTGTGGGTGGGTAGAGTCCAGCGTGTGGGTGGGTAGAGTCCAGTTTGTGGGTAGAGTCCAGCGTGGGTGGGTAGAGTCCAGTGTGGGTGGGTAGAGTCCAGCGTGTGGGTGGGTAGAGTCCAGCAGGTGGGTGGGTAGAGTCCAGCGTGTGGGTGGGTAGTCCAGCGTGTGGGTGGGTAGAGTCCAGTGTGTGGGTAGAGTCCAGTGTGTGGGTAGAGTCCAGCAGGTGGGTGGGTAGAGTCCAGCGTGTGGGTAGAGTCCAGCAGGTGGGTGGGTAGAGTCCAGTGTGTGTCCAGCAGGTGGGTGGGTGAGTAGAGTCCAGCAGGTGGGTGGGTAGAGTCCAGCAGGTGGGTGTTGTAGAGTCCAGCAGGTGTGTGGGTAGAGTCCAGTGTGTGGGTGGGTAGAGTCCCGTGTGTGGGTAGAGTCCAGTGTGTGGGTAGAGTCCAGCAGGTGGGTGTTGTAGAGTCCAGCAGGTGTGTGGGTAGAGTCCAGCGTGAGGGTGGGTAGAGTCCAGTGTGTGGGTGGGTAGAGTCCAGCGTGTGGGTGGGTAGAGTCCAGTTTGTGGGTAGAGTCCAGCGCATGGGTGGGTAGAGTCCAGCATGTGGGTGGGTAGAGTCCAGCGTGTGGGTGGGTAGAGTCCAGCGTGTGGGTGGGTAGAGTCCAGTGTGTGGGTAGAGTCCAGCAGGTGGGTGGGTAGAGTCCAGTGTGTGGGTAGAGTCCAGCAGGTGGGTGGGTAGAGTCCAGCGTGTGGGTGAGTAGAGTCCAGCGTGTGGGTGGGTAGAGTCCAGTGTGTGGGTAGAGTCCAGCTGGTGGGTGGGTAGAGTCCAGTGTGTAGGTAGAGTCCAGCATGTGGGCGGGTAGAGTCCAGCGTGTGGGTGGGTAGAGTCCAGCAGGTGGGTGGGTAGAGTCCAGCGTGTGGGTGGGTAGTCCAGCGTGTGGGTGGGTAGAGTCCAGTGTGTGGGTAGAGTCCAGTGTGTGGGTAGAGTCCAGCAGGTGGGTGGGTAGAGTCCAGCGTGTGGGTAGAGTCCAGCAGGTGGGTGGGTAGAGTCCAGTGTGTGTGTGAGTAGAGTCCAGCAGGTGGGTGGGTAGAGTCCAGCAGGTGGGTGTTGTAGAGTCCAGCAGGTGTGTGGGTAGAGTCCAGCGTGAGGGTGGGTAGAGTCCAGTGTGTGGGTGGGTAGAGTCCCGTGTGTGGGTAGAGTCCAGTGTGTGGGTAGAGTCCAGCAGGTGGGTGTTGTAGAGTCCAGCAGGTGTGTGGGTAGAGTCCAGCGTGAGGGTGGGTAGAGTCCAGTGTGTGGGTGGGTAGAGTCCAGCGTGTGGGTGGGTAGAGTCCAGTTTGTGGGTAGAGTCCAGCGCATGGGTGGGTAGAGTCCAGCATGTGGGCGGGTAGAGTCCAGTGTGTGGGTGGGTAGAGTCCAGCATGTGGGCGGGTAGAGTCAGCGCATGGGCGGGTAGAGTCCAGCGTGTGGGTGGGTAGAGTCCAGCGTGTGGGTGGGTAGAGTCCAGTGTGTGGGTAGAGTCCAGCAGGTGGGTGGGTAGAGTCCAGTGTGTGGGTAGAGTCCAGCATGTGGGCGGGTAGAGTCCAGCGTGTGGGTGGGTAGAGTCCAGCAGGTGGGTGGGTAGAGTCCAGCGTGTGGGTGGGTAGAGTCCAGCGTGTGGGTGGGTAGAGTCCAGTGTGTGGGTAGAGTCCAGTGTGTGGGTAGAGTCCAGCAGGTGGGTGGGTAGAGTCCAGCGTGTGGGTAGAGTCCAGCAGGTGGGTGGGTAGAGTCCAGTGTGTGGGTAGAGTCCAGCAGGTGGGTGGGTAGAGTCCAGCAGGTGGGTGGGTAGAGTCCAGCATGTGTGGGTAGAGTCCAGCAGGTGGGTGGGTAGATTCCAGCAGGTGGGTGGGTAGAGACCAGTGTGTGGGTAGAGTGCAGTGTGTGGGTGGGTAGAGTCCAGCAGGTGTGTAGGTAGAGTCCAGCAGGTGGGTGGGTAGAGTCCAGCAGGTGGGTGGGTAGAGTCCAGTGTGTGGGTAGAGTCCAGTGTGTGGGTGGGTAGAGTCCAGTGTGTGGGTGGGTGGGAGTCCAGCAGGTGTGTGGGTAGAGTCCAGTGTGTGGGTAGAGTCCAGCAGGTGGGTAGAGTCCAGTGTGTTGGTAGAGTCCAGCAGGTGGGTGGGTAGAGTCCAGTGTGTGGGTAGAGTCCAGCAGGTGGGTGGGTAGAGTCCAGTGTGTGGGTAGAGTCCAGCAGGTGGGTGGGTAGAGTCCAGCGTGTGGGTGGGTAGAGTCCAGCGTGTGGGTGGGTAGAGTCCAGTGTGTGGGTAGAGTCCAGCTGGTGGGTGGGTAGTGTGTGGGTAGAGTCCAGTGTGTAGGTAGAGTCCAGCATGTGGGCGGGTAGAGTCCAGCGTGTGGGTGGGTAGAGTCCAGCAGGTGGGTGGGTAGAGTCCCAGCGTGTGGGTGGGTAGTCCAGCGTGTGGGTGGGTAGAGTCCAGTGTGTGGGTAGAGTCCAGTGTGTGGGTAGAGTCCAGCAGGTGGGTGGGTAGAGTCCAGCGTGTGGGTAGAGTCCAGCAGGTGGGTGGGTAGAGTCCAGTGTGTGTGTGGGTAGAGTCCAGCAGGTGGGTGGGTAGAGTCCAGCAGGTGGGTGTTGTAGAGTCCAGCAGGTGTGTGGGTAGAGTCCAGCGTGAGGGTGGGTAGAGTCCAGTGTGTGGGTGGGTAGAGTCCCGTGTGTGGGTAGAGTCCAGTGTGTGGGTAGAGTCCAGCAGGTGGGTGTTGTAGAGTCCAGCAGGTGTGTGGGTAGAGTCCAGCGTGGGTGGGTAGAGTCCAGTGTGTGGGTGGGTAGAGTCCAGCGTGTGGGTGGGTAGAGTCCAGTTTGTGGGTAGAGTCCAGCGCATGGGTGGGTAGAGTCCAGCATGTGGGCGGGTAGAGTCCAGTGTGTGGGTGGGTAGAGTCCAGCATGTGGGCGGGTAGAGTCCAGCGCATGGGCGGGTAGAGTCCAGCGTGTGGGTGGGTAGAGTCCAGCGTGTGGGTGGGTAGAGTCCAGTGTGTGGGTAGAGTCCAGCAGGTGGGTGGGTAGAGTCCAGTGTGTGGGTAGAGTCCAGCAGGTGGGTGGGTAGAGTCCAGCGTGTGGGTGGGTAGAGTCCAGCGTGTGGGTGGGTAGAGTCCAGTGTGTGGGTAGAGTCCAGCAGGTGGGTGGGTAGAGTCCAGTGTGTAGGTAGAGTCCAGCATGTGGGCGGGTAGAGTCCAGCGTGTGGGTGGGTAGAGTCCAGCAGGTGGGTGGGTAGAGTCCAGCGTGTGGGTGGGTAGAGTCCAGCGTGTGTGTGGGTAGAGTCCAGTGTGTGGGTAGAGTCCAGCAGGTGGGTGGGTAGAGTCCAGCGTGTGGGTAGAGTCCAGCAGGTGGGTGGGTAGAGTCCAGTGTGTGGGTAGAGTCCAGCAGGTGGGTGGGTAGAGTCCAGCAGGTGGGTGGGTAGAGTCCAGCATGTGTGTGAGTAGAGTCCAGCAGGTGGGTGGGTAGAGTCCAGCAGGTGGGTGGGTAGAGACCAGTGTGTGGGTAGAGTGCAGTGTGTGGGTGGGTAGAGTCCAGCAGGTGTGTAGGTAGAGTCCAGCAGGTGGGTGGGTAGAGTCCAGCAGGTGTGTGGGTAGAGTCCAGCAGGTGGGTGGGTAGAGTCCAGCAGGTGGGTGTGGGTAGAGTCCAGCAGGTGTGTGGGTAGAGTCCAGCGTGAGGGTGGGTAGAGTCCAGTGTGTGGGTGGGTAGAGTCCCGTGTGTGGGTAGAGTCCAGTGTGTGGGTAGAGTCCAGCAGGTGGGTGGGTAGAGTCCAGCAGGTGTGTGGGTAGAGTCCAGCGTGAGGGTGGGTAGAGTCCAGTGTGTGGGTGGGTAGAGTCCAGCGTGTGGGTGGGTAGAGTCCAGTTTGTGGGTAGAGTCCAGCGCATGGGTGGGTAGAGTCCAGCATGTGGGCGGGTAGAGTCCAGTGTGTGGGTGGGTAGAGTCCAGCATGTGGGTGGGTAGAGTCCAGCGCATGGGTGGGTAGAGTCCAGCGTGTGGGTGGGTAGAGTCCAGCGTGTGGGTGGGTAGAGTCCAGTGTGTGGGTAGAGTCCAGTGTGTGGGTAGAGTCCAGCAGGTGGGTGGGTAGAGTCCAGCGTGTGGGTAGAGTCCAGCAGGTGGGTGGGTAGAGTCCAGTGTGTGGGTAGAGTCCAGCAGGTGGGTGGGTAGAGTCCAGCAGGTGGGTGGGTAGAGTCCAGCATGTGTGTGATTAGAGTCCAGCAGGTGGGTGGGTAGAGTCCAGCAGGTGGGTGGGTAGAGACCAGTGTGTGGGTAGAGTGCAGTGTGTGGGTGGGTAGAGTCCAGCAGGTGTGTAGGTAGAGTCCAGCAGGTGGGTGGGTAGAGTCCAGCAGGTGGGTGGGTAGAGTCCAGTGTGTGGGTAGAGTCCAGTGTGTGGGTGGGTAGAGTCCAGTGTGTGGGTAGAGTCCAGCAGGTGTGTGGGTAGAGTCCAGTGTGTGGGTAGAGTCCAGCAGGTGGGTAGAGTCCAGTGTGTTGGTAGAGTCCAGCAGGTGGGTGGGTAGAGTCAATGTGTGGGTAGAGTCCAGCAGGTGGGTGGGTAGAGTCCAGTGTGTGGGTAGAGTCCAGCAGGTGGGTGGGTAGAGTCCAGCGTGTGGGTGAGTAGAGTCCAGCGTGTGGGTGGGTAGAGTCCAGTGTGTGGGTAGAGTCCAGCTGGTGGGTGGGTAGAGTCCAGTGTGTAGGTAGAGTCCAGCATGTGGGCGGGTAGAGTCCAGCGTGTGGGTGGGTAGAGTCCAGCAGGTGGGTGGGTAGAGTCCAGCGTGTGGGTGGGTAGTCCAGCGTGTGGGTGGGTAGAGTCCAGTGTGTGGGTAGAGTCCAGTGTGTGGGTAGAGTCCAGCAGGTGGGTGGGTAGAGTCCAGCGTGTGGGTAGAGTCCAGCAGGTGGGTGGGTAGAGTCCAGTGTGTGTGTGAGTAGAGTCCAGCAGGTGGGTGGGTAGAGTCCAGCAGGTGGGTGTTGTAGAGTCCAGCAGGTGTGTGGGTAGAGTCCAGCGTGAGGGTGGGTAGAGTCCAGTGTGTGGGTGGGTAGAGTCCCGTGTGTGGGTAGAGTCCAGTGTGTGGGTAGAGTCCAGCAGGTGGGTGTTGTAGAGTCCAGCAGGTGTGTGGGTAGAGTCCAGCGTGAGGGTGGGTAGAGTCCAGTGTGTGGGTGGGTAGAGTCCAGCGTGTGGGTGGGTAGAGTCCAGTTTGTGGGTAGAGTCCAGCGCATGGGTGGGTAGAGTCCAGCATGTGGGCGGGTAGAGTCCAGTGTGTGGGTGGGTAGAGTCCAGCATGTGGGCGGGTAGAGTCCAGCGCATGGGCGGGTAGAGTCCAGCGTGTGGGTGGGTAGAGTCCAGCGTGTGGGTGGGTAGAGTCCAGTGTGTGGGTAGAGTCCAGCAGGTGGGTGGGTAGAGTCCAGTGTGTGGGTAGAGTCCAGCAGGTGGGTGGGTAGAGTCCAGCGTGTGGGTGGGTAGAGTCCAGCGTGTGGGTGGGTAGAGTCCAGTGTGTGGGTAGAGTCCAGCAGGTGGGTGGGTAGAGTCCAGTGTGTGGGTAGAGTCCAGCATGTGGGCGGGTAGAGTCCAGCGTGTGGGTGGGTAGAGTCCAGCAGGTGGGTGGGTAGAGTCCAGCGTGTGGGTGGGTAGAGTCCAGCGTGTGGGTGGGTAGAGTCCAGTGTGTGGGTAGAGTCCAGTGTGTGGGTAGAGTCCAGCAGGTGGGTGGGTAGAGTCCAGTGTGTGGGTAGAGTCCAGCAGGTGGGTGGGTAGAGTCCAGCGTGTGGGTGGGTAGAGTCCAGCGTGTGGGTGGGTAGAGTCCAGTGTGTGGGTAGAGTCCAGCAGGTGGGTGGGTAGAGTCCAGTGTGTAGGTAGAGTCCAGCATGTGGGCGGGTAGAGTCCAGCGTGTGGGTGTTGGTAGAGTCCAGCAGGTGGGTGGGTAGAGTCCAGCGTGTGGGTGGGTAGAGTCCAGCGTGTGGGTGGGTAGAGTCAGCAGTGGTGGGTAGAGTCCAGTGTGTGGGTAGAGTCCAGCAGGTGGGTGGGTAGAGTCCAGCGTGTGGGTAGAGTCCAGCAGGTGGGTGGGTAGAGTCCAGTGTGTGGGTAGAGTCCAGCAGGTGGGTGGGTAGAGTCCAGCAGGTGGGTGGGTAGAGTCCAGCATGTGTGGGTAGAGTCCAGCAGGTGGGTGGGTAGAGTCCAGCAGGTGGGTGGGTAGAGACCAGTGTGTGGGTAGAGTGCAGTGTGTGGGTGGGTAGAGTCCAGCAGGTGTGTAGGTAGAGTCCAGCAGGTGGGTGGGTAGAGTCCAGTGTGTGTGTGAGTAGAGTCCAGCAGGTGGGTGGGTAGAGTCCAGCAGGTGGGTGTTGTAGAGTCCAGCAGGTGTGTGGGTAGAGTCCAGCGTGAGGGTGGGTAGAGTCCAGTGTGTGGGTGGGTAGAGTCCCGTGTGTGGGTAGAGTCCAGTGTGTGGGTAGAGTCCAGCAGGTGGGTGTTGTAGAGTCCAGCAGGTGTGTGGGTAGAGTCCAGCGTGAGGGTGGGTAGAGTCCAGTGTGTGGGTGGGTAGAGTCCAGCGTGTGGGTGGGTAGAGTCCAGTTTGTGGGTAGAGTCCAGCGCATGGGTGGGTAGAGTCCAGCATGTGGGCGGGTAGAGTCCAGTGTGTGGGTGGGTAGAGTCCAGCATGTGGGCGGGTAGAGTCCAGCGCATGGGCGGGTAGAGTCCAGCGTGTGGGTGGGTAGAGTCCAGCGTGTGGGTGGGTAGAGTCCAGTGTGTGGGTAGAGTCCAGCAGGTGGGTGGGTAGAGTCCAGTGTGTGGGTAGAGTCCAGCAGGTGGGTGGGTAGAGTCCAGCGTGTGGGTGGGTAGAGTCCAGCGTGTGGGTGGGTAGAGTCCAGTGTGTGGGTAGAGTCCAGCAGGTGGGTGGGTAGAGTCCAGTGTGTAGGTAGAGTCCAGCATGTGGGCGGGTAGAGTCCAGCGTGTGGGTGGGTAGAGTCCAGCAGGTGGGTGGGTAGAGTCCAGCGTGTGGGTGGGTAGAGTCCAGCGTGTGGGTGGGTAGAGTCCAGTGTGTGGGTAGAGTCCAGTGTGTGGGTAGAGTCCAGCAGGTGGGTGGGTAGAGTCCAGTGTGTGGGTAGAGTCCAGCAGGTGGGTGGGTAGAGTCCAGCGTGTGGGTGGGTAGAGTCCAGCGTGTGGGTGGGTAGAGTCCAGTCCAGCAGGTGGGTGGGTAGAGTCCAGTGTGTAGGTAGAGTCCAGCATGTGGGCGGGTAGAGTCCAGCGTGTGGGTGGGTAGAGTCCAGCAGGTGGGTGGGTAGAGTCCAGCGTGTGGGTGGGTAGAGTCCAGCGTGTGGGTGGGTAGAGTCCAGTGTGTGGGTAGAGTCCAGTGTGTGGGTAGAGTCCAGCAGGTGGGTGGGTAGAGTCCAGCGTGTGGGTAGAGTCCAGCAGGTGGGTGGGTAGAGTCCAGTGTGTGGGTAGAGTCCAGCAGGTGGGTGGGTAGAGTCCAGCAGGTGGGTGGGTAGAGTCCAGCATGTGTGTGAGTAGAGTCCAGCAGGTGGGTGGGTAGAGTCCAGCAGGTGGGTGGGTAGAGACCAGTGTGTGGGTAGAGTGCAGTGTGTGGGTGGGTAGAGTCCAGCAGGTGTGTAGGTAGAGTCCAGCAGGTGGGTGGGTAGAGTCCAGTGTGTGTGTGAGTAGAGTCCAGCAGGTGGGTGGGTAGAGTCCAGCAGGTGGGTGTTGTAGAGTCCAGCAGGTGTGTGGGTAGAGTCCAGCGTGAGGGTGGGTAGAGTCCAGTGTGTGGGTGGGTAGAGTCCCGTGTGTGGGTAGAGTCCAGTGTGTGGGTAGAGTCCAGCAGGTGGGTGTTGTAGAGTCCAGCAGGTGTGTGGGTAGAGTCCAGCGTGAGGGTGGGTAGAGTCCAGTGTGTGGGTGGGTAGAGTCCAGCGTGTGGGTGGGTAGAGTCCAGTTTGTGGGTAGAGTCAGCGCATGGGTGGGTAGAGTCCAGCATGTGGGCGGGTAGAGTCCAGTGTGTGGGTGGGTAGAGTCCAGCATGTGGGCGGGTAGAGTCAGCGCATGGGCGGGTAGAGTCCAGCGTGTGGGTGGGTAGAGTCCAGCGTGTGGGTGGGTAGAGTCCAGTGTGTGGGTAGAGTCCAGCAGGTGGGTGGGTAGAGTCCAGTGTGTAGGTAGAGTCCAGCATGTGGGCGGGTAGAGTCCAGCGTGTGGGTGGGTAGAGTCCAGCAGGTGGGTGGGTAGAGTCCAGCGTGTGGGTGGGTAGAGTCCAGCGTGTGGGTGGGTAGAGTCCAGTGTGTGGGTAGAGTCCAGTGTGTGGGTAGAGTCCAGCAGGTGGGTGGGTAGAGTCCAGCGTGTGGGTAGAGTCCAGCAGGTGGGTGGGTAGAGTCCAGTGTGTGGGTAGAGTCCAGCAGGTGGGTGGGTAGAGTCCAGCAGGTGGGTGGGTAGAGTCCAGCATGTGTGTGATTAGAGTCCAGCAGGTGGGTGGGTAGAGTCCAGCAGGTGGGTGGGTAGAGACCAGTGTGTGGGTAGAGTGCAGTGTGTGGGTGGGTAGAGTCCAGCAGGTGTGTAGGTAGAGTCCAGCAGGTGGGTGGGTAGAGTCCAGCAGGTGGGTGGGTAGAGTCCAGTGTGTGGGTAGAGTCCAGTGTGTGGGTGGGTAGAGTCCAGTGTGTGGGTAGAGTCCAGCAGGTGTGTGGGTAGAGTCCAGTGTGTGGGTAGAGTCCAGCAGGTGGGTAGAGTCCAGTGTGTTGGTAGAGTCCAGCAGGTGGGTGGGTAGAGTCCAATGTGTGGGTAGAGTCCAGCAGGTGGGTGGGTAGAGTCCAGTGTGTGGGTAGAGTCCAGCAGGTGGGTGGGTAGAGTCCAGCGTGTGGGTGAGTAGAGTCCAGCGTGTGGGTGGGTAGAGTCCAGTGTGTGGGTAGAGTCCAGCTGGTGGGTGGGTAGAGTCCAGTGTGTAGGTAGAGTCCAGCATGTGGGCGGGTAGAGTCCAGCGTGTGGGTGGGTAGAGTCCAGCAGGTGGGTGGGTAGAGTCCAGCGTGTGGGTGGGTAGTCCAGCGTGTGGGTGGGTAGAGTCCAGCGTGTGGGTGGGTAGAATCCAGTGTGTGGGTAGAGTCCAGCAGGTGGGTGGGTAGAGTCCAGTGTGTGGGTAGAGTCCAGCAGGTGGGTGGGTAGAGTCCAGCGTGTGGGTGGGTAGAGTCCAGCGTGTGGGTGGGTAGAGTCCAGTGTGTGGGTAGAGTCCAGCAGGTGGGTGGGTAGAGTCCAGTGTGTAGGTAGAGTCCAGCATGTGGGCGGGTAGAGTCCAGCGTGTGGGTGGGTAGAGTCCAGCAGGTGGGTGGGTAGAGTCCAGCGTGTGGGTGGGTAGAGTCCAGCGTGTGGGTGGGTAGAGTCCAGTGTGTGGGTAGAGTCCAGTGTGTGGGTAGAGTCCAGCAGGTGGGTGGGTAGAGTCCAGCGTGTGGGTAGAGTCCAGCAGGTGGGTGGGTAGAGTCCAGTGTGTGGGTAGAGTCCAGCAGGTGGGTGGGTAGAGTCCAGCAGGTGTGTGGGTAGAGTCCAGCATGTGTGTGAGTAGAGTCCAGCAGGTGGGTGGGTAGAGTCCAGCAGGTGGGTGGGTAGAGACCAGTGTGTGGGTAGAGTGCAGTGTGTGGGTGGGTAGAGTCCAGCAGGTGTGTAGGTAGAGTCCAGCAGGTGGGTGGGTAGAGTCCAGCAGGTGGGTGGGTAGAGTCCAGTGTGTGGGTAGAGTCCAGTGTGTGGGTGGGTAGAGTCCAGTGTGTGGGTAGAGTCCAGCAGGTGTGTGGGTAGAGTCCAGTGTGTGGGTAGAGTCCAGCAGGTGGGTAGAGTCCAGCAGGTGGGTGGGTAGAGTCCAGTGTGTGGGTAGAGTCCAGTGTGTGGGTGGGTAGAGTCCAGTGTGTGGGTAGAGTCCAGCAGGTGTGTGGGTAGAGTCCAGTGTGTGGGTAGAGTCCAGCAGGTGGGTAGAGTCCAGTGTGTTGGTAGAGTCCAGCAGGTGGGTGGGTAGAGTCCAATGTGTGGGTAGAGTCCAGCAGGTGGGTGGGTAGAGTCCAGTGTGTGGGTAGAGTCCAGCAGGTGGGTGGGTAGAGTCCAGCGTGTGGGTGAGTAGAGTCCAGCGTGTGGGTGGGTAGAGTCCAGTGTGTGGGTAGAGTCCAGCTGGTGGGTGGGTAGAGTCCAGTGTGTAGGTAGAGTCCAGCATGTGGGCGGGTAGAGTCCAGCGTGTGGGTGGGTAGAGTCCAGCAGGTGGGTGGGTAGAGTCCAGCGTGTGGGTGGGTAGTCCAGCGTGTGGGTGGGTAGAGTCCAGTGTGTGGGTAGAGTCCAGTGTGTGGGTAGAGTCCAGCAGGTGGGTGGGTAGAGTCCAGCGTGTGGGTAGAGTCCAGCAGGTGGGTGGGTAGAGTCCAGTGTGTGTGTGAGTAGAGTCCAGCAGGTGGGTGGGTAGAGTCCAGCAGGTGGGTGTTGTAGAGTCCAGCAGGTGTGTGGGTAGAGTCCAGCGTGAGGGTGGGTAGAGTCCAGTGTGTGGGTGGGTAGAGTCCCGTGTGTGGGTAGAGTCCAGTGTGTGGGTAGAGTCCAGCAGGTGGGTGTTGTAGAGTCCAGCAGGTGTGTGGGTAGAGTCCAGCGTGAGGGTGGGTAGAGTCCAGTGTGTGGGTGGGTAGAGTCCAGCGTGTGGGTGGGTAGAGTCCAGTTTGTGGGTAGAGTCCAGCGCATGGGTGGGTAGAGTCCAGCATGTGGGCGGGTAGAGTCCAGTGTGTGGGTGGGTAGAGTCCAGCATGTGGGCGGGTAGAGTCCAGCGCATGGGCGGGTAGAGTCCAGCGTGTGGGTGGGTAGAGTCCAGCGTGTGGGTGGGTAGAGTCCAGTGTGTGGGTAGAGTCCAGCAGGTGGGTGGGTAGAGTCCAGTGTGTGGGTAGAGTCCAGCAGGTGGGTGGGTAGAGTCCAGCGTGTGGGTGGGTAGAGTCCAGCGTGTGGGTGGGTAGAGTCCAGTGTGTGGGTAGAGTCCAGCAGGTGGGTGGGTAGAGTCCAGCATGTGGGCGGGTAGAGTCCAGCGTGTGGGTGGGTAGAGTCCAGCAGGTGGGTGGGTAGAGTCCAGCGTGTGGGTGGGTAGAGTCCAGCGTGTGGGTGGGTAGAGTCCAGTGTGTGGGTAAATCAAATCAAATCAAATTTATTTATATAGCCCTTCGTACATCAGCTGATATCTCAAAGTGCTGTACAGAAACCCAGCCTAAAACCCCAAACAGCAAACAATGCAGGTGTAAAAGCACGGTGGCTAGGAAAAACTCCCTAGAAAGGCCAAAACCTAGGAAGAAACCTAGAGAGGAACCAGGCTATGTGGGGTGGCCAGTCCTCTTCTGGCTGTGCCGGGTAGAGATTATAACAGAACATGACCAAGATGTTAAAATGTTCATAAATGACCAGCATGGTCGAATAATAATAAGGCAGAACAGTTGAAACTGGAGCAGCAGCACAGTCAGGTGGACTGGGGACAGCAAGGAGTCATCATGTCAGGTAGTCCTGGGGCACGGTCCTAGGGCTCAGGTCCTCCGAGAGAGAGAGAAAGAAAGAGAGAATTAGAGAGAGCATATGTGGGGTGGCCAGTCCTCTTCTGGCTGTGCCGGGTGGAGATTATAACAGAACGTGGCCAAGATGTTCAAATGTTCATAAATGACCAGCATGGTTGAATAATAGTAAGGCAGAACAGTTGAAACTGGAGCAGCAGCATGGCCAGGTGGACTGGGGACAGCAAGGAGTCATCATGTCAGGTAGTCCTGGGACATGGTCCTAGGGCCCAGGCCAGTTGAAACTGGAGCAGCAGCATGGCCAGGTGGACTGGGGACAGCAAGGAGTCATCATGTCAGGTAGTCCTGGGGCATGGTCCTAGGGCTCAGGTCCTCCGAGAGAGAGAAAGAAAGAGAGAAGGAGAGAATTAGAGAACGCACACTTAGATTCACACAGGACACCGAATAGGACAGGAGAAGTACTCCAGATATAACAAACTGACCCTAGCCCCCGACACATAAACTAATGCAGCATAAATACTGGAGGCTGAGACAGGAGGGGTCAGGAGACACTGTGGCCCCATCCGAGGACACCCGGACAGGGCCAAACAGGAAGGATATAACCCCACCCACTTTGCCAAAGCACAGCCCCACACCACTAGAGGGATATCTTCAACCACCAACTTACCATCCTGAGACAAGGCCGAGTATAGCCCACAAAGATCTCCGCCACGGCACAACCCAAGGGGGGCGCCAACCCAGACAGGCCGACCACAACAGTGAATCAACCCACCCAGGTGACGCACCCCCCAGGGACGGCATGAGAGCCCCAGTAAGCCAGTGACTCAGCCCCGTAACAGGGTAGAGGCAGAGAATCCCAGTGGAAAGAGGGGAATCGGCCAGGCAGAGACAGCAAGGGCGGTTCGTTGCTCCAGAGCCTTTCCGTTCACCTTCCCACTCCTGGGCCAGACTACACTCAATCATATGACCCACTGAAGAGATGAGTCTTCAGTAAAGACTTAAAGGTTGAGACCGAGTTTGCGTCTCTGACATGGGTAGGCAGACCGTTCCATAAAAATGGAGCTCTATAGGAGAAAGCCCTGCCTCCAGCTGTTTGCTTAGAAATTCTAGGGACAATTAGGAGGCCTGCGTCTTGTGACCGTAGCGTACGTGTAGGTATGTACGGCAGGACCAAATCAGAGAGATAGGTAGGAGCAAGCCCATGTAATGCTTTGTAGGTTAGCAGTAAAACCTTGAAATCAGCCCTTGCTTTGACAGGAAGCCAGTGTAGAGAGGCTAGCACTGGAGTAATATGATCAAATTAGAGCATAGAAAAAAAATAGAAAATAGAGCATTGCAGTAGTCTAACCTAGAAGTGACAAAAGCATGGATTAATTTTTCTGCATCATTTTTGGACAGAAAGTTTCTGATTTTTGCAATGTTACGTAGATGGAAAAAAGCTGTCCTCGAAATGGTCTTGATATGTTCTTCAAAAGAGAGATCAGGGTCCAGAGTAACGCCGAGGTCCTTCACAGTTTTATTTGAGACGACTGTACAACCATTAAGATTAATTGTCAGATTCAACAGAAGATCTCTTTGTTTCTTGGGACCTAGAACAAGCATCTCTGTTTTGTCCGAGTTTAATAGTAGAAAGTTTGCAGCCATCCACTTCCTTATGTCTGAAACACATGCTTCTAGCGAGGGCAATTTTGGGGCTTCACCATGTTTCATTGAAATGTACAGCTGTGTGTCATCCGCATAGCAGTGAAAGTTTACATTATGTTTTCGAATAACATCCCCAAGAGGTAAAATATATAGTGAAAACAATAGTGGTCCTAAAACAGAACCTTGAGGAACACCGAAATTTACAGTTGATTTGTCAGAGGACAAACCATTCACAGAGACAAACTGATATCTTTCCGACAGATAAGATCTAAACCAGGCCAGAACATGTCCGTGTAGACCAATTTGGGTTTCCAATCTCTCCAAAAGAATGTGGTGATCGATCAGTGTGTGGGTAGAGTCCAGTGTGTGGGTAGAGTCCAGCAGGTGGGTGGGTAGAGTCCAGCGTGTGGGTAGAGTCCAGCAGGTGGGTGGGTAGAGTCCAGTGTGTGGGTAGAGTCCAGCAGGTGGGTGGGTAGAGTCCAGCAGGTGGGTGGGTAGAGTCCAGCATGTGTGTGAGTAGAGTCCAGCAGGTGGGTGGGTAGAGTCCAGCAGGTGGGTGGGTAGAGACCAGTGTGTGGGTAGAGTGCAGTGTGTGGGTGGGTAGAGTCCAGCAGGTGTGTAGGTAGAGTCCAGCAGGTGGGTGGGTAGAGTCCAGCAGGTGGGTGGGTAGAGTCCAGTGTGTGGGTAGAGTCCAGTGTGTGGGTGGGTAGAGTCCAGTGTGTGGGTAGAGTCCAGCAGGTGTGTGGGTAGAGTCCAGTGTGTGGGTAGAGTCCAGCAGGTGGGTAGAGTCCAGTGTGTTGGTAGAGTCCAGCAGGTGGGTGGGTAGAGTCCAGCGTGTGGGTGGGTAGAGTCCAGCGTGTGGGTGGGTAGAGTCCAGTGTGTGGGTAGAGTCCAGTGTGTGGGTAGAGTCCAGCAGGTGAGTGGGTAGAGTCCAGCGTGTGGGTAGAGTCCAGCAGGTGGGTGGGTAGAGTCCAGTGTGTGGGTAGAGTCCAGCAGGTGGGTGGGTAGAGTCCAGCAGGTGTGTGGGTAGAGTCCAGCATGTGTGTGAGTAGAGTCCAGCAGGTGGGTGGGTAGAGACCAGTGTGTGGGTAGAGTGCAGTGTGTGGGTGGGTAGAGTCCAGCAGGTGTGTAGGTAGAGTCCAGCAGGTGGGTGGGTAGAGTCCAGCAGGTGGGTGGGTAGAGTCCAGTGTGTGGGTAGAGTCCAGTGTGTGGGTGGGTAGAGTCCAGTGTGTGGGTAGAGTCCAGCAGGTGTGTGGGTAGAGTCCAGTGTGTGGGTAGAGTCCAGCAGGTGGGTAGAGTCCAGCAGGTGGGTGGGTAGAGTCCAGTGTGTGGGTAGAGTCCAGTGTGTGGGTGGGTAGAGTCCAGTGTGTGGGTAGAGTCCAGCAGGTGTGTGGGTAGAGTCCAGCATGTGTGTGAGTAGAGTCCAGCAGGTGGGTGAGTAGAGTCCAGCAGGTGGGTGGGTAGAGACCAGTGTGTGGGTAGAGTGCAGTGTGTGGGTGGGTAGAGTCCAGCAGGTGTGTAGGTAGAGTCCAGCAGGTGGGTGGGTAGAGTCCAGCAGGTGGGTGGGTAGAGTCCAGTGTGTGGGTAGAGTCCAGTGTGTGGGTGGGTAGAGTCCAGTGTGTGGGTAGAGTCCAGCAGGTGTGTGGGTAGAGTCCAGTGTGTGGGTAGAGTCCAGCAGGTGGGTAGAGTCCAGCAGGTGGGTGGGTAGAGTCCAGTGTGTGGGTAGAGTCCAGTGTGTGGGTGGGTAGAGTCCAGTGTGTGGGTAGAGTCCAGCAGGTGTGTGGGTAGAGTCCAGTGTGTGGGTAGAGTCCAGCAGGTGGGTAGAGTCCAGTGTGTTGGTAGAGTCCAGCAGGTGGGTGGGTAGAGTCCAATGTGTGGGTAGAGTCCAGCAGGTGGGTGGGTAGAGTCCAGTGTGTGGGTAGAGTCCAGCAGGTGGGTGGGTAGAGTCCAGCGTGTGGGTGAGTAGAGTCCAGCGTGTGGGTGGGTAGAGTCCAGTGTGTGGGTAGAGTCCAGCTGGTGGGTGGGTAGAGTCCAGTGTGTAGGTAGAGTCCAGCATGTGGGCGGGTAGAGTCCAGCGTGTGGGTGGGTAGAGTCCAGCAGGTGGGTGGGTAGAGTCCAGCGTGTGGGTGGGTAGTCCAGCGTGTGGGTGGGTAGAGTCCAGTGTGTGGGTAGAGTCCAGTGTGTGGGTAGAGTCCAGCAGGTGGGTGGGTAGAGTCCAGCGTGTGGGTAGAGTCCAGCAGGTGGGTGGGTAGAGTCCAGTGTGTGTGTGAGTAGAGTCCAGCAGGTGGGTGGGTAGAGTCCAGCAGGTGGGTGTTGTAGAGTCCAGCAGGTGTGTGGGTAGAGTCCAGCGTGAGGGTGGGTAGAGTCCAGTGTGTGGGTGGGTAGAGTCCCGTGTGTGGGTAGAGTCCAGTGTGTGGGTAGAGTCCAGCAGGTGGGTGTTGTAGAGTCCAGCAGGTGTGTGGGTAGAGTCCAGCGTGAGGGTGGGTAGAGTCCAGTGTGTGGGTGGGTAGAGTCCAGCGTGTGGGTGGGTAGAGTCCAGTTTGTGGGTAGAGTCCAGCGCATGGGTGGGTAGAGTCCAGCATGTGGGCGGGTAGAGTCCAGTGTGTGGGTGGGTAGAGTCCAGCATGTGGGTGGGTAGAGTCCAGCGCATGGGCGGGTAGAGTCCAGCGTGTGGGTGGGTAGAGTCCAGCGTGTGGGTGGGTAGAGTCCAGTGTGTGGGTAGAGTCCAGCAGGTGGGTGGGTAGAGTCCAGTGTGTGGGTAGAGTCCAGCAGGTGGGTGGGTAGAGTCCAGCGTGTGGGTGGGTAGAGTCCAGCGTGTGGGTGGGTAGAGTCCAGTGTGTGGGTAGAGTCCAGCAGGTGGGTGGGTAGAGTCCAGCATGTGGGCGGGTAGAGTCCAGCGTGTGGGTGGGTAGAGTCCAGCAGGTGGGTGGGTAGAGTCCAGCGTGTGGGTGGGTAGAGTCCAGCGTGTGGGTGGGTAGAGTCCAGTGTGTGGGTAAATCAAATCAAATCAAATTTATTTATATAGCCCTTCGTACATCAGCTGATATCTCAAAGTGCTGTACAGAAACCCAGCCTAAAACCCCAAACAGCAAACAATGCAGGTGTAAAAGCACGGTGGCTAGGAAAAACTCCTAGAAAGGCCAAAACCTAGGAAGAAACCTAGAGAGGAACCAGGCTATGTGGGGTGGCCAGTCCTCTTCTGGCTGTGCCGGGTAGAGATTATAACAGAACATGACCAAGATGTTAAAATGTTCATAAATGACCAGCATGGTCGAATAATAATAAGGCAGAACAGTTGAAACTGGAGCAGCAGCACAGTCAGGTGGACTGGGGACAGCAAGGAGTCATCATGTCAGGTAGTCCTGGGGCACGGTCCTAGGGCTCAGGTCCTCCGAGAGAGAGAGAAAGAAAGGAGAATTAGAGAGCATATGTGGGGTGGCCAGTCCTCTTCTGGCTGTGCCGGGTGGAGATTATAACAGAACGTGGCCAAGATGTTCAAATGGTAAATGACCAGCATGGTTGAATAATAGTAAGGCAGAACAGTTGAAACTGGAGCAGCAGCATGGCCAGGTGGACTGGGGACAGCAAGGAGTCATCATGTCAGGTAGTCCTGGGACATGGTCCAGGGCCCAGGCCAGTTGAAACTGGAGCAGCAGCATGGCCAGGTGGACTGGGGACAGCAAGGAGTCATCATGTCAGGTAGTCCTGGGGCATGGTCCTAGGGCTCAGGTCCTCCGAGAGAGAGAAAGAAAGAGAGAAGGAGAGAATTAGAGAACGCACACTTAGATTCACACAGGACACCGAATAGGACAGGAGAAGTACTCCAGATATAACAAACTGACCCTAGCCCCGACACATAAACTAATGCAGCATAAATACTGGAGGCTGAGACAGGAGGGTCAGGAGACACTGTGGCCCCATCCGAGGACACCCGGACAGGGCCAAACAGGAAGGATATAACCCCACCCACTTTGCCAAAGCACAGCCCCCACACCACTAGAGGGATATCTTCAACCACCAACTTACCATCCTGAGACAAGGCCGAGTATAGCCCACAAAGATCTCCGCCACGGCACTGGTGGGGGGGCGCCAACCCAGACAGGCCGACCACAACAGTGAATCAACCCACCCAGGTGGGACGCACCCCCCAGGGACGGCATGAGAGAGCCCCAGTAAGCCAGTGACTCAGCCCCGTAACAGGGTAGAGGCAGAGAATCCCAGTGGAAAGAGGGGAATCGGCCAGGCAGAGACAGCAAGGGCGGTTCGTTGCTCCAGAGCCTTTCCGTTCACCTTCCACTCCTGGGCCAGACTACACTCAATCATATGACCCACTGAAGAGATGAGTCTTCAGTAAAGACTTAAAGGTTGAGACCGAGTTTGCGTCTCTGACATGGGTAGGCAGACCGTTCCATAAAAATGGAGCTCTATAGGAGAAAGCCCTGCCTCCAGCTGTTTGCTTAGAAATTCTAGGGACAATTAGGAGGCCTGCGTCTTGTGACCGTAGCGTACGTGTAGGTATGTACGGCAGGACCAAATCAGAGAGATAGGTAGGAGCAAGCCCATGTAATGCTTTGTAGGTTAGCAGTAAAACCTTGAAATCAGCCCTTGCTTTGACAGGAAGCCAGTGTAGAGAGGCTAGCACTGGAGTAATATGATCAAATTAGAGCATAGAAAAAAAATAGAAAATAGAGCATTGCAGTAGTCTAACCTAGAAGTGACAAAAGCATGGATTAATTTTTCTGCATCATTTTTGGACAGAAAGTTTCTGATTTTTGCAATGTTACGTAGATGGAAAAAAGCTGTCCTCGAAATGGTCTTGATATGTTCTTCAAAAGAGAGATCAGGGTCCAGAGTAACGTGAGGTCCTTCACAGTTTTATTTGAGACGACTGTACAACCATTAAGATTAATTGTCAGATTCAACAGAAGATCTCTTTGTTTCTTGGGACCTAGAACAAGCATCTCTGTTTTGTCCGAGTTTAATAGTAGAAAGTTTGCAGCCATCCACTTCCTTATGTCTGAAACACATGCTTCTAGCGAGGGCAATTTTGGGGCTTCACCATGTTTCATTGAAATGTACAGCTGTGTGTCATCCGCATAGCAGTGAAAGTTTACATTATGTTTTCGAATAACATCCCCAAGAGGTAAAATATATAGTGAAAACAATAGTGGTCCTAAAACAGAACCTTGAGGAACACCGAAATTTACAGTTGATTTGTCAGAGGACAAACCATTCACAGAGACAAACTGATATCTTTCCGACAGATAAGATCTAAACCAGGCCAGAACATGTCCGTGTAGACCAATTTGGGTTTCCAATCTCTCCAAAAGAATGTGGTGATCGATCAGTGTGTGGGTAGAGTCCAGTGTGTGGGTAGAGTCCAGCAGGTGGGTGGGTAGAGTCCAGCGTGTGGGTAGAGTCCAGCAGGTGGGTGGGTAGAGTCCAGTGTGTGGGTAGAGTCCAGCAGGTGGGTGGGTAGAGTCCAGCAGGTGGGTGGGTAGAGTCCAGCATGTGTGTGAGTAGAGTCCAGCAGGTGGGTGGGTAGAGTCCAGCAGGTGGGTGGGTAGAGACCAGTGTGTGGGTAGAGTGCAGTGTGTGGGTGGGTAGAGTCCAGCAGGTGTGTAGGTAGAGTCCAGCAGGTGGGTGGGTAGAGTCCAGCAGGTGGGTGGGTAGAGTCCAGTGTGTGGGTAGAGTCCAGTGTGTGGGTGGGTAGAGTCCAGTGTGTGGGTAGAGTCCAGCAGGTGTGTGGGTAGAGTCCAGTGTGTGGGTAGAGTCCAGCAGGTGGGTAGAGTCCAGTGTGTTGGTAGAGTCCAGCAGGTGGGTGGGTAGAGTCCAGCGTGTGGGTGGGTAGAGTCCAGCGTGTGGGTGGGTAGAGTCCAGTGTGTGGGTAGAGTCCAGTGTGTGGGTAGAGTCCAGCAGGTGAGTGGGTAGAGTCCAGCGTGTGGGTAGAGTCCAGCAGGTGGGTGGGTAGAGTCCAGTGTGTGGGTAGAGTCCAGCAGGTGGGTGGGTAGAGTCCAGCAGGTGTGTGGGTAGAGTCCAGCATGTGTGTGAGTAGAGTCCAGCAGGTGGGTGGGTAGAGACCAGTGTGTGGGTAGAGTGCAGTGTGTGGGTGGGTAGAGTCCAGCAGGTGTGTAGGTAGAGTCCAGCAGGTGGGTGGGTAGAGTCCAGCAGGTGGGTGGGTAGAGTCCAGTGTGTGGGTAGAGTCCAGCAGGTGGGTGGGTAGAGTCCAGTGTGTGGGTAGAGTCCAGCAGGTGTGTGGGTAGAGTCCAGTGTGTGGGTAGAGTCCAGCAGGTGGGTAGAGTCCAGCAGGTGGGTGGGTAGAGTCCAGTGTGTGGGTAGAGTCCAGTGTGTGGGTGGGTAGAGTCCAGTGTGTGGGTAGAGTCCAGCAGGTGTGTGGGTAGAGTCCAGTGTGTGGGTAGAGTCCAGCAGGTGGGTAGAGTCCAGTGTGTTGGTAGAGTCCAGCAGGTGGGTGGGTAGAGTCCAATGTGTGGGTAGAGTCCAGCAGGTGGGTGGGTAGAGTCCAGTGTGTGGGTAGAGTCCAGCAGGTGGGTGGGTAGAGTCCAGCGTGTGGGTGAGTAGAGTCCAGCGTGTGGGTGGGTAGAGTCCAGTGTGTGGGTAGAGTCCAGCTGGTGGGTGGGTAGAGTCCAGTGTGTAGGTAGAGTCCAGCATGTGGGCGGGTAGAGTCCAGCGTGTGGGTGGGTAGAGTCCAGCGTGTGGGTGGGTAGTCCAGCGTGTGGGTGGGTAGAGTCCAGTGTGTGGGTAGAGTCCAGTGTGTGGGTAGAGTCCAGCAGGTGGGTGGGTAGAGTCCAGCGTGTGGGTAGAGTCCAGCAGGTGGGTGGGTAGAGTCCAGTGTGTGTGTGGTAGAGTCCAGCAGGTGGGTGGGTAGAGTCCAGCAGGTGGGTGTTGTAGAGTCCAGCAGGTGTGTGGGTAGAGTCCAGCGTGAGGGTGGGTAGAGTCCAGTGTGTGGGTGGGTAGAGTCCCGTGTGTGGGTAGAGTCCAGTGTGTGGGTAGAGTCCAGCAGGTGGGTGTTGTAGAGTCCAGCAGGTGTGTGGGTAGAGTCCAGCGTGAGGGTGGGTAGAGTCCAGTGTGTGGGTGGGTAGAGTCCAGCGTGTGGGTGGGTAGAGTCCAGTTTGTGGGTAGAGTCCAGCGCATGGGTGGGTAGAGTCCAGCATGTGGGCGGGTAGAGTCCAGTGTGTGGGTGGGTAGAGTCCAGCATGTGGGTGGGTAGAGTCCAGCGCATGGGCGGGTAGAGTCCAGCGTGTGGGTGGGTAGAGTCCAGCGTGTGGGTGGGTAGAGTCCAGTGTGTGGGTAGAGTCCAGCAGGTGGGTGGGTAGGAGTCCAGTGTGTGGGTAGAGTCCAGCAGGTGGATGGGTAGAGTCCAGCGTGTGGGTGGGTAGAGTCCAGCGTGTGGGTGGGTAGAGTCCAGTGTGTGGGTAGAGTCCAGCAGGTGGGTGGGTAGAGTCCAGTGTGTAGGTAGAGTCCAGCATGTGGGCAGGTAGAGTCCAGCATGTGGGTGGGTAGAGTCCAGCAGGTGGGTGGGTAGAGTCCAGCGTGTGGGTGGGTAGAGTCCAGCGTGTGGGTGGGTAGAGTCCAGTGTGTAGAGTCCAGTTAAGGTAGAGTCCAGTGTGTGGGTAGAGTCCAGCAGGTGGGTGGGTAGAGTCCAGTGTGTGGGTAGAGTCCAGCAGGTGGGTGGGTAGAGTCCAGCGTGTGGGTGGGTAGAGTCCAGCGTGTGGGTGGGTAGAGTCCAGTGTGTGGGTAGAGTCCAGCAGGTGGGTGGGTAGAGTCCAGTGTGTAGGTAGAGTCCAGCATGTGGGCGGGTAGAGTCCAGCGTGTGGGTGGGTAGAGTCCAGCAGGTGGGTGGGTAGAGTCCAGCGTGTGGGTGGGTAGAGTCCAGCGTGTGGGTGGGTAGAGTCCAGTGTGTGGGTAGAGTCCAGTGTGTGGGTAGAGTCCAGCAGGTGGGTGGGTAGAGTCCAGCGTGTGGGTAGAGTCCAGCAGGTGGGTGGGTAGAGTCCAGTGTGTGTGTGGTAGAGTCCAGCAGGTGGGTGGGTAGAGTCCAGCAGGTGGGTGTTGTAGAGTCCAGCAGGTGTGTGGGTAGAGTCCAGCGTGAGGGTGGGTAGAGTCCAGTGTGTGGGTGGGTAGAGTCCCGTGTGTGGGTAGAGTCCAGTGTGTGGGTAGAGTCCAGCAGGTGGGTGTTGTAGAGTCCAGCAGGTGTGTGGGTAGAGTCCAGCGTGAGGGTGGGTAGAGTCCAGTGTGTGGGTGGGTAGAGTCCAGCGTGTGGGTGGGTAGAGTCCAGTTTGTGGGTAGAGTCCAGCGCATGGGTGGGTAGAGTCCAGCATGTGGGCGGGTAGAGTCCAGTGTGTGGGTGGGTAGAGTCCAGCATGTGGGCGGGTAGAGTCCAGCGCATGGGCGGGTAGAGTCCAGCGTGTGGGTGGGTAGAGTCCAGCGTGTGGGTGGGTAGAGTCCAGTGTGTGGGTAGAGTCCAGAAGGTGGGTGGGTAGAGTCCAGTGTGTAGGTAGAGTCCAGCATGTGGGCGGGTAGAGTCCAGCGTGTGGGTGGGTAGAGTCCAGCAGGTGGGTGGGTAGAGTCCAGCGTGTGGGTGGGTAGAGTCCAGCGTGTGGGTGGGTAGAGTCCAGTGTGTGGGTAGAGTCCAGTGTGTGGGTAGAGTCCAGCAGGTGGGTGGGTAGAGTCCAGCGTGTGGGTAGAGTCCAGCAGGTGGGTGGGTAGAGTCCAGTGTGTGGGTAGAGTCCAGCAGGTGGGTGGGTAGAGTCCAGCAGGTGGGTGGGTAGAGTCCAGCATGTGTGTGATTAGAGTCCAGCAGGTGGGTGGGTAGAGTCCAGCAGGTGGGTGGGTAGAGACCAGTGTGTGGGTAGAGTGCAGTGTGTGGGTGGGTAGAGTCCAGCAGGTGTGTAGGTAGAGTCCAGCAGGTGGGTGGGTAGAGTCCAGCAGGTGGGTGGGTAGAGTCCAGTGTGTGGGTAGAGTCCAGTGTGTGGGTGGGTAGAGTCCAGTGTGTGGGTAGAGTCCAGCAGGTGTGTGGGTAGAGTCCAGTGTGTGGGTAGAGTCCAGCAGGTGGGTAGAGTCCAGTGTGTTGGTAGAGTCCAGCAGGTGGGTGGGTAGAGTCCAATGTGTGGGTAGAGTCCATCAGGTGGGTGGGTAGAGTCCAGTGTGTGGGTAGAGTCCAGCAGGTGGGTGGGTAGAGTCCAGCGTGTGGGTGGGTAGAGTCCAGTGTGTGGGTAGAGTCCAGCTGGTGGGTGGGTAGAGTCCAGTGTGTAGGTAGAGTCCAGCATGTGGGCGGGTAGAGTCCAGCGTGTGGGTGGGTAGAGTCCAGCAGGTGGGTGGGTAGAGTCCAGCGTGTGGGTGGGTAGTCCAGCGTGTGGGTGGGTAGAGTCCAGCGTGTGGGTGGGTAGAGTCCAGTGTGTGGGTAGAGTCCAGCAGGTGGGTGGGTAGAGTCCAGTGTGTGGGTAGAGTCCAGCAGGTGGGTGGGTAGAGTCCAGCGTGTGGGTGGGTAGAGTCCAGCGTGTGGGTGGGTAGAGTCCAGTGTGTGGGTAGAGTCCAGCAGGTGGGTGGGTAGAGTCCAGTGTGTAGGTAGAGTCCAGCATGTGGGCGGGTAGAGTCCAGCGTGTGGGTGGGTAGAGTCCAGCAGGTGGGTGGGTAGAGTCCAGCGTGTGGGTGGGTAGAGTCCAGCGTGTGGGTGGGTAGAGTCCAGTGTGTGGGTAGAGTCCAGTGTGTGGGTAGAGTCCAGCAGGTGGGTGGGTAGAGTCCAGCGTGTGGGTAGAGTCCAGCAGTCCAGTGTGTGGGTAGAGTCCAGCAGGTGGGTGGGTAGAGTCCAGCAGGTGGGTGGGTAGAGTCCACCAGTGTGTGGTAGAGTCCAGCAGGTGGGTGGGTAGAGTCCAGCAGGTGGGTGGGTAGTGTGTGGGTAGAGTCCAGCAGGTGGGTGGGAAGAGTCCAGCAGGTGGGTGGGTAGAGTCCAGCAGGTGTGGGTAGAGTCCAGCAGGTGGGTGGGTAGAGTCCAGTGTGTGGGTAGAGTCCAGTGTGTGTGGGTAGAGTCCAGTGTGTGGGTAGAGTCCAGCAGGTGGGTAGAGTCCAGTGTGTGGGCAGAGTCCAGCAGGTGGGTAGAGTCCAGTGTGTGGGTAGAGTCCAGTGGTGGGTGGGTAGAGTCCAGTGTGTGGGTAGAGTCCAGCAGGTGTGTGGGTAGAGTCCAGTGTGTGGGTAGAGTCCAGCAGGTGGGTAGAGTCCAGTGTGTTGGTAGAGTCCAGCAGGTGGGTGGGTAGAGTCCAATGTGGGTGGGTAGAGTCCAGCAGGTGGGTGGGTAGAGTCCAGTGTGTGGGTAGAGTCCAGCAGGTGGGTGGGTAGAGTCCAGCGTGTGGGTGGGTAGAGTCCAGCGTGTGGGTGGGTAGAGTCCAGTGTGTGGGTAGAGTCCAGCTGGTGGGTGGGTAGAGTCCAGTGTGTAGGTAGAGTCCAGCATGTGGGCGGGTAGAGTCCAGCGTGTGGGTGGGTAGAGTCCAGCAGGTGGGTGGGTAGAGTCCAGCGTGTGGGTGGGTAGTCCAGCGTGTGGGTGGGTAGAGTCCAGTGTGTGGGTAGAGTCCAGTGTGTGGGTAGAGTCCAGCAGGTGGGTGGGTAGAGTCCAGCGTGTGGGTAGAGTCCAGCAGGTGGGTGGGTAGAGTCCAGTGTGTGTGTGAGTAGAGTCCAGCAGGTGGGTGGGTAGAGTCCAGCAGGTGGGTGTTGTAGAGTCCAGCAGGTGTGTGGGTAGAGTCCAGCGTGAGGGTGGGTAGAGTCCAGTGTGTGGGTGGGTAGAGTCCCGTGTGTGGGTAGAGTCCAGTGTGTGGGTAGAGTCCAGCAGGTGGGTGTTGTAGAGTCCAGCAGGTGTGTGGGTAGAGTCCAGCGTGAGGGTGGGTAGAGTCCAGTGTGTGGGTGGGTAGAGTCCAGCGTGTGGGTGGGTAGAGTCCAGTTTGTGGGTAGAGTCCAGCAGGTGGGTGGGTAGAGTCCAGCATGTGGGTGGGTAGAGTCCAGTGTGTGGGTGGGTAGAGTCCAGCATGTGGGTGGGTAGAGTCCAGCGCATGTGGCGTGGGTAGAGTCCAGCGTGTGGGTGGGTAGAGTCCAGCGTGTGGGTGGGTAGAGTCCAGTGTGTGGGTAGAGTCCAGCAGGTGGGTGGGTAGAGTCCAGTGTGTGGGTAGAGTCCAGCAGGTGGGTAGAGTCCAGCAGGTGGGTGGGTAGAGTCCAGTGTGTGGGTAGAGTCCAGTGTGTGGGTGGGTAGAGTCCAGTGTGTGGGTAGAGTCCAGCAGGTGTGTGGGTAGAGTCCAGTGTGTGGGTAGAGTCCAGCAGGTGGGTAGAGTCCAGTGTGTTGGTAGAGTCCAGCAGGTGGGTGGGTAGAGTCCAATGTGTGGGTAGAGTCCAGCAGGTGGGTGGGTAGAGTCCAGTGTGTGGGTAGAGTCCAGCAGGTGGGTGGGTAGAGTCCAGCGTGTGGGTGAGTAGAGTCCAGCGTGTGGGTGGGTAGAGTCCAGTGTGTGGGTAGAGTCCAGCTGGTGGGTGGGTAGAGTCCAGTGTGTAGGTAGAGTCCAGCATGTGGGCGGGTAGAGTCCAGCGTGTGGGTGGGTAGAGTCCAGCAGGTGGGTGGGTAGAGTCCAGCGTGTGGGTGGGTAGTCCAGCGTGTGGGTGGGTAGAGTCCAGTGTGTGGGTAGAGTCCAGTGTGTGGGTAGAGTCCAGCAGGTGGGTGGGTAGAGTCCAGCGTGTGGGTAGAGTCCAGCAGGTGGGTGGGTAGAGTCCAGTGTGTGTGTGAGTAGAGTCCAGCAGGTGGGTGGGTAGAGTCCAGCAGGTGGGTGTTGTAGAGTCCAGCAGGTGTGTGGGTAGAGTCCAGCGTGAGGGTGGGTAGAGTCCAGTGTGTGGGTGGGTAGAGTCCCGTGTGTGGGTAGAGTCCAGTGTGTGGGTAGAGTCCAGCAGGTGGGTGTTGTAGAGTCCAGCAGGTGTGTGGGTAGAGTCCAGCGTGAGGGTGGGTAGAGTCCAGTGTGTGGGTGGGTAGAGTCCAGCGTGTGGGTGGGTAGAGTCCAGTTTGTGGGTAGAGTCCAGCGCATGGGTGGGTAGAGTCCAGCATGTGGGCGGGTAGAGTCCAGTGTGTGGGTGGGTAGAGTCCAGCATGTGGGCGGGTAGAGTCCAGCGCATGGGCGGGTAGAGTCCAGCGTGTGGGTGGGTAGAGTCCAGCGTGTGGGTGGGTAGAGTCCAGTGTGTGGGTAGAGTCCAGCAGGTGGGTGGGTAGAGTCCAGTGTGTGGGTAGAGTCCAGCAGGTGGGTGGGTAGAGTCCAGCGTGTGGGTGGGTAGAGTCCAGCGTGTGGGTGGGTAGAGTCCAGTGTGTGGGTAGAGTCCAGCAGGTGGGTGGGTAGAGTCCAGTGTGTAGGTAGAGTCCAGCATGTGGGCGGGTAGAGTCCAGCGTGTGGGTGGGTAGAGTCCAGCAGGTGGGTGGGTAGAGTCCAGCGTGTGGGTGGGTAGAGTCCAGCGTGTGGGTGGGTAGAGTCCAGTGTGTGGGTAGAGTCCAGTGTGTGGGTAGAGTCCAGCAGGTGGGTGGGTAGAGTCCAGCGTGTGGGTAGAGTCCAGCAGGTGGGTGGGTAGAGTCCAGTGTGTGGGTAGAGTCCAGCAGGTGGGTGGGTAGAGTCCAGCAGGTGGGTGGGTAGAGTCCAGCATGTGTGTGAGTAGAGTCCAGCAGGTGGGTGGGAAGAGTCCAGCAGGTGGGTGGGTAGAGACCAGTGTGTGGGTAGAGTGCAGTGTGTGGGTGGGTAGAGTCAGCAGGTGTGTGGGTAGAGTCCAGCAGGTGGGTGGGTAGAGTCCAGCAGGTGGGTGGGTAGAGTCCAGTGTGTGGGTAGAGTCCAGTGGTGGGTGGGTAGAGTCCAGTGTGTGGGTAGAGTCCAGCAGGTGTGTGGGTAGAGTCCAGTGTGTGGGTAGAGTCCAGCAGGTGGGTAGAGTCCAGTGTGTTGGTAGAGTCCAGCAGGTGGGTGGGTAGAGTCCAATGTGTGGGTAGAGTCCAGCAGGTGGGTGGGTAGAGTCCAGCAGGTGTGTGGGTAGAGTCCAGCGGTGGGTGGGTAGAGTCCAGTGTGTGGGTTGGGTAGAGTCCAGCAGGTGTGTGGGTAGAGTCCAGCGTGTGGGTGGGTAGAGTCCAGTGTGTGGGTGGGTAGAGTCCAGTGTGTGGGTAGAGTCCAGCTGGTGGGTGGGTAGAGTCCAGTGTGTGGGTAGAGTCCAGCAGGTGGGTAGAGTCCGGGTAGAGTCCAGCAGGTGGGTGGTAGAGTCCAGCAGGTGTGTGGGTAGAGTCCAGTGTGTGGGTGGGTATAGTCCAGCAGGTGGGTGGGTAGAGTCCAGCAGGTGTGTGGGTAGAGTCCAGCGTGTGGGTGGGTAGAGTCCAGCAGGTGGGTGGGTAGAGTCCAGTGTGTGGGTGGGTAGAGTCCAGCGGTGGGTGGGTAGAGTCCAGTGTGTGGGTGGGTAGAGTCCAGTGTGTGGGTAGAGTCCAGCAGGTGGGTGGGTAGAGTCCAGTGTGTAGGTAGAGTCCAGCATGTGGGCGGGTAGAGTCCAGCGTGTGGGTGGGTAGAGTCCAGCAGGTGGGTGGGTAGAGTCCAGCGTGTGGGTGGGTAGAGTCCAGCGTGTGGGTGGGTAGAGTCCAGTGTGTGGGTAGAGTCCAGTGTGTGGGTAGAGTCCAGCAGGTGGGTGGGTAGAGTCCAGCGTGTGGGTAGAGTCCAGCAGGTGGGTGGGTAGAGTCCAGTGTGTGGGTGGGTAGAGTCCAGCAGGTGGGTGGGTAGAGTCCAGCATGTGGGTGGGTAGAGACCAGTGTGTGGGGGTAGAGTCCAGTGTGTGGGTGGGTAGAGTCCAGCATGGGTGGGTAGAGTCCAGCAGGTGGGTGGGTAGAGTCCAGCAGGTGGGTAGAGTCCAGTGTGTGGGTAGAGTCCAGTGTGTGGGTGGGTAGAGTCCAGCAGGTGTGTGGGTAGAGTCCAGTGTGTGGGTAGAGTCCAGCAGGTGGGTAGAGTCCAGTGTGTTGGTAGAGTCCAGCAGGTGGGTGGGTAGAGTCCAGTGTGTGGGTAGAGTCCAGCAGGTGGGTGGGTAGAGTCCAGCGTGTGGGTGGGTAGAGTCCAGCAGGTGTGTGGGTAGAGTCCAGCGTGTGGGTGGGTAGAGTCCAGTGGGTGGGTAGAGTCCAGTGTGTGGTAGAGTCCAGCAGGTGTGTGGGTAGAGTCCAGTGTGTGGGTAGAGTCCAGCAGGTGGGTGGGAGTCCAGTGTGTTGGTAGAGTCCAGCAGGTGGGTGGGTAGAGTCCAGCAGGTGTGTGGGTAGAGTCCAGTGTGTGGGTGGGTAGAGTCCAGCAGGTGGGTGGGTAGAGTCCAGCAGGTGTGTGGGTAGAGTCCAGCGTGTGGGTGGGTAGAGTCCAGCAGGTGTGTGGGTAGAGTCCAGCGTGTGGGTGGGTAGAGTCCAGCGTGTGGGTGGGTAGAGTCCAGTGTGTGGGTGGGTAGAGTCCAGTGTGTGGGTAGAGTCCAGCAGGTGGGTGGGTAGAGACCAGTGTGTGGGTAGAGTGCAGTGTGTGGGTGGGTAGAGTCCAGCAGGTGTGTGGGTAGAGTCCAGCAGGTGGGTGGGTAGAGTCCAGCAGGTGGGTGGGTAGAGTCCAGTGTGTGGGTAGAGTCCAGTGTGTGGGTGGGTAGAGTCCAGTGTGTGGGTAGAGTCCAGCAGGTGTGTGGGTAGAGTCCAGTGTGTGGGTAGAGTCCAGCAGGTGGGTAGAGTCCAGTGTGTTGGTAGAGTCCAGCAGGTGGGTAGAGTCCAGTGTGTGGGTAGAGTCCAGCAGGTGGGTGGGTAGAGTCCAGCAGGTGTGTGGGTAGAGTCCAGCGTGTGGGTGGGTAGAGTCCAGTGTGTGGGTGGGTAGAGTCCAGCAGGTGTGTGGGTAGAGTCCAGCGTGTGGGTGGGTAGAGTCCAGCGTGTGGGTGGGTAGAGTCCAGTGTGTGGGTAGAGTCCAGCAGGTGTGTGGGTAGAGTCCAGTGTGTGGGTAGAGTCCAGCAGGTGGGTAGAGTCCAGTGTGTTGGTAGAGTCCAGCAGGTGGGTGGATAGAGTCCAGCAGGTGGGTGGGTAGAGTCCAGTGTGTGGGTGGGTATAGTCCAGCAGGTGGGTGGGTAGAGTCCAGCAGGTGTGTGGGTAGAGTCCAGCAGGTGGGTGGGTAGAGTCCAGCGTGTGGGTGGGTAGAGTCCAGCGTGTGGGTGGGTAGAGTCCAGTGTGTGGGTAGAGTCCAGCAGGTGGGTGGGTAGAGTCCAGTGTGTAGGTAGAGTCCAGCATGTGGGCGGGTAGAGTCCAGCGTGTGGGTGGGTAGAGTCCAGCAGGTGGGTGGGTAGAGTCCAGCGTGTGGGTGGGTAGAGGCCAGCGTGTGGGTGGGTAGAGTCCAGTGTGTGGGTAGAGTCCAGTGTGTGGGTAGAGTCCAGCAGGTGGGTGGGTAGAGTCCAGCGTGTGGGTAGAGTCCAGCAGGTGGGTGGGTAGAGTCCAGTGTGTGGGTAGAGTCCAGCAGGTGGGTGGGTAGAGTCCAGCAGGTGGGTGGGTAGAGTCCAGCATGTGTGTGAGTAGAGTCCAGCAGGTGGGTGGGTAGAGTCCAGCAGGTGGGTGGGTAGAGACCAGTGTGTGGGTAGAGTGCAGTGTGTGGGTGGGTAGAGTCCAGCAGGTGTGTAGGTAGAGTCCAGCAGGTGGGTGGGTAGAGTCCAGCAGGTGGGTGGGTAGAGTCCAGTGTGTGGGTAGAGTCCAGTGTGTGGGTGGGTAGAGTCCAGTGTGTGGGTAGAGTCCAGCAGGTGTGTGGGTAGAGTCCAGTGTGTGGGTAGAGTCCAGCAGGTGGGTAGAGTCCAGTGTGTTGGTAGAGTCCAGCAGGTGGGTGGGTAGAGTCCAATGTGTGGGTAGAGTCCAGCAGGTGGGTGGGTAGAGTCCAGCAGGTGTGTGGGTAGAGTCCAGCGTGTGGGTGGGTAGAGTCCAGTGTGTGGGTTGGTAGAGTCCAGCAGGTGTGTGGGTAGAGTCCAGCGTGTGGGTGGGTAGAGTCCAGTGTGTGGGTGGGTAGAGTCCAGTGTGTGAGTAGAGTCCAGCAGGTGTGTGGGTAGAGTCCAGTGTGTGGGTAGAGTCCAGCAGGTGGGTAGAGTCCAGTGTGTTGGTAGAGTCCAGCAGGTGGGTGGATAGAGTCCAGCAGGTGTGTGGGTAGAGTCCAGTGTGTGGGTGGGTATAGTCCAGCAGGTGGGTGGGTAGAGTCCAGCAGGTGTGTGGGTAGAGTCCAGCGTGTGGGTGGGTAGAGTCCAGCAGGTGTGTGGGTAGAGTCCAGTGTGTGGGTGGGTAGAGTCCAGCGTGTGGGTGGGTAGAGTCCAGTGTGTGGGTGGGTAGAGTCCAGTGTGTGGGTAGAGTCCAGCAGGTGGGTGGGTAGAGTCCAGTGTGTAGGTAGAGTCCAGCATGTGGGCGGGTAGAGTCCAGCGTGTGGGTGGATAGAGTCCAGCAGGTGGGTGGGTAGAGTCCAGCGTGTGGGTGGGTAGAGTCCAGCGTGTGGGTGGGTAGAGTCCAGTGTGTGGGTAGAGTCCAGTGTGTGGGTAGAGTCCAGCAGGTGGGTGGGTAGAGTCCAGCGTGTGGGTAGAGTCCAGCAGGTGGGTGGGTAGAGTCCAGTGTGTGTGTGAGTAGAGTCCAGCAGGTGGGTGGGTAGAGTCCAGCAGGTGGGTGGGTAGAGACCAGTGTGTGGGTAGAGTGCAGTGTGTGGGTGGGTAGAGTCCAGCAGGTGTGTAGGTAGAGTCCAGCAGGTGGGTGGGTAGAGTCCAGCAGGTGGGTAGAGTCCAGTGTGTGGGTAGAGTCCAGTGTGTGGGTGGGTAGAGTCCAGCAGGTGTGTGGGTAGAGTCCAGTGTGTGGGTAGAGTCCAGCAGGTGGGTAGAGTCCAGTGTGTTGGTAGAGTCCAGCAGGTGGGTGGGTAGAGTCCAGTGTGTGGGTAGAGTCCAGCAGGTGGGTGGGTAGAGTCCAGCGTGTGTGTGGGTAGAGTCCAGGGTGGGTAGAGTCCAGCAGGTGTGTGGGTAGAGTCCAGCGTGTGGGTGGGTAGAGTCCAGTGTGTGGGTGGGTAGAGTCCAGTGTGTGAGTAGAGTCCAGCAGGTGTGTGGGTAGAGTCCAGTGTGTGGGTAGAGTCCAGCAGGTGGGTAGAGTCCAGTGTGTTGGTAGAGTCCAGCAGGTGGGTGGATAGAGTCCAGCAGGTGTGTGGGTAGAGTCCAGTGTGTGGGTGGGTATAGTCCAGCAGGTGGGTGGGTAGAGTCCAGCAGGTGTGTGGGTAGAGTCCAGCGTGTGGGTGGGTAGAGTCCAGCAGGTGTGTGGGTAGAGTCCAGCGTGTGGGTGGGTAGAGTCCAGCGTGTGGGTGGGTAGAGTCCAGTGTGTGGGTGGGTAGAGTCCAGTGTGTGGGTAGAGTCCAGCAGGTGGGTGGGTAGAGACCAGTGTGTGGGTAGAGTGCAGTGTGTGGGTGGGTAGAGTCCAGCAGGTGTGTAGGTAGAGTCCAGCAGGTGGGTGGGTAGAGTCCAGCAGGTGGGTGGGTAGAGTCCAGTGTGTGGGTAGAGTCCAGTGTGTGGGTGGGTAGAGTCCAGTGTGTGGGTAGAGTCCAGCAGGTGTGTGGGTAGAGTCCAGTGTGTGGGTAGAGTCCAGCAGGTGGGTAGAGTCCAGTGTGTTGGTAGAGTCCAGCAGGTGGGTGGGTAGAGTCCAGTGTGTGGGTAGAGTCCAGCAGGTGGGTGGGTAGAGTCCAGCAGGTGTGTGGGTAGAGTCCAGCGTGTGGGTGGGTAGAGTCCAGTGTGTGGGTGGGTAGAGTCCAGCAGGTGTGTGGGTAGAGTCCAGCGTGTGGGTGGGTAGAGTCCAGTGTGTGGGTGGGTAGAGTCCAGTGTGTGAGTAGAGTCCAGCAGGTGTGTGGGTAGAGTCCAGTGTGTGGGTAGAGTCCAGCAGGTGGGTAGAGTCCAGTGTGTTGGTAGAGTCCAGCAGGTGGGTGGATAGAGTCCAGCAGGTGTGTGGGTAGAGTCCAGTGTGTGGGTGGGTATAGTCCAGCAGGTGGGTGGGTAGAGTCCAGCAGGTGTGTGGGTAGAGTCCAGCGTGTGGGTGGGTAGAGTCCAGCGTGTGGGTGGGTAGAGTCCAGCGTGTGGGTGGGTAGAGTCCAGTGTGTGGGTAGAGTCCAGCAGGTGGGTGGGTAGAGTCCAGTGTGTAGGTAGAGTCCAGCATGTGGGCGGGTAGAGTCCAGCGTGTGGGTGGGTAGAGTCCAGCAGGTGGGTGGGTAGAGTCCAGCGTGTGGGTGGGTAGAGGCCAGCGTGTGGGTGGGTAGAGTCCAGTGTGTGGGTAGAGTCCAGTGTGTGGGTAGAGTCCAGCAGGTGGGTGGGTAGAGTCCAGCGTGTGGGTAGAGTCCAGTGTGTGGGTAGAGTCCAGCAGGTGGGTGGGTAGAGTCCAGCAGGTGGGTGGGTAGAGTCCAGCATGTGTGTGAGTAGAGTCCAGCAGGTGGGTGGGTAGAGTCCAGCAGGTGGGTGGGTAGAGACCAGTGTGTGGGTAGAGTGCAGTGTGTGGGTGGTTAGAGTCCAGCAGGTGTGTAGGTAGAGTCCAGCAGGTGGGTGGGTAGAGTCCAGCAGGTGGGTGGGTAGAGTCCAGTGTGTGGGTAGAGTCCAGTGTGTGGGTGGGTAGAGTCCAGTGTGTGGGTAGAGTCCAGCAGGTGTGTGGGTAGAGTCCAGTGTGTGGGTGGGTAGAGTCCAGTGTGTGGGTAGAGTCCAGCAGGTGGGTGGGTAGAGTCCAGCAGGTGTGTGGGTAGAGTCCAGCGTGTGGGTGGGTAGAGTCCAGTGTGTGGGTAGAGTCCAGCAGGTGGGTAGAGTCCAGTGTGTTGGTAGAGTCCAGCAGGTGGGTGGGTAGAGTCCAGTGTGTGGGTAGAGTCCAGCAGGTGGGTAGAGTCCAGTGTGTTGGTAGAGTCCAGCAGGTGGGTGGATAGAGTCCAGTGTGTGGGTAGAGTCCAGTGTGTGGGTGGGTATAGTCCAGCAGGTGGGTGGGAAGAGTCCAGCAGGTGTGTGGGTAGAGTCCAGCGTGTGGGTGGGTAGAGTCCAGCAGGTGTGTGGGTAGAGTCCAGCGTGTGGGTGGGTAGAGTCCAGCGTGTGGGTGGGTAGAGTCCAGCGTGTGGGTGGGTGGAGCACAGCAGGTGGGTGGGTAGAGTCCCGTGTGTGGGTAGAGTCCAGTGTGTGGGTAGAGTCCAGCAGGTGGGTGTTGTAGAGTCCAGCAGGTGTGTGGGTAGAGTCCAGCGTGAGGATGGGTAGAGTCCAGTGTGTGGGTGGGTAGAGTCCAGCGTGTGGGTGGGTAGAGTCCAGTTTGTGGGTAGAGTCCAGCGCATGGGTGGGTAGAGTCCAGCATGTGGGCGGGTAGAGTCCAGTGTGTGGGTGGGTAGAGTCCAGCATGTGGGCGGGTAGAGTCCAGCGCATGGGTGGGTAGAGTCCAGCGTGTGGGTGGGTAGAGTCCAGCGTGTGGGTGGGTAGAGTCCAGTGTGTGGGTAGAGTCCAGCAGGTGGGTGGGTAGAGTCCAGTGTGTGGGTAGAGTCCAGCAGGTGGGTGGGTAGAGTCCAGCGTGTGGGTGGGTAGAGTCCAGCGTGTGGGTGGGTAGAGTCCAGTGTGTGGGTAGAGTCCAGCAGGTGGGTGGGTAGAGTCCAGTGTGTAGGTAGAGTCCAGCATGTGGGCGGGTAGAGTCCAGCGTGTGGGTGGGTAGAGTCCAGCAGGTGGGTGGGTAGAGTCCAGCGTGTGGGTGGGTAGAGTCCAGTGTGTGGGTAGAGTCCAGTGTGTGGGTAGAGTCCAGCGTGTGGGTGGGTAGAGTCCAGCGTGTGGGTAGAGTCCAGCGTGTACACATAGAGTCAGTGCAACATAATTGGTGCCAAAAAAGGCTCAATGCAGATTGTCTGGGTAGCCATTTGATCAGCTTTTCAGCGCTCTTGTTTAGCAGTCTTGTGGCTAGGGAGTGGAAGCTGTTCAGGGTCCTCTTGGATCCCGACTTGATGCACTTGTACTGCTTGCCATGCGGTAGCAGAGAGAATGGTGTATGGCTTGGGTGGCTGGAGTCTTTGACAATATTTTGGGACTTCCCCTGACACCGCTTGGTATAAAGGTCCTGAGGGACAGGGAGCTCGGCCCCAGTGATGTACTGGGCCGTACACATCACTCTCCGTAGCGCCTTGCAGTTGCCGTACCAAGAGGTGATGCAGCCAGTCAAGATTATCTCAATGGTGCAGCAGGTAAACTATGAGGATCTGAGGACCCGTTGTTTGGGTTTGAAAATCCTAACAACGAGAGTGTTTTATTCGAGCGGAGGAATGTTTTGTCCTTGGGGGATCTCAAAGGATCTACCAAGACATTGAATCTGAAGCCGGATCCATATGATTCACCTAGCCATGTCCCAACCCTGAGTCTATTACATATGAATATCCTAGCAATGTCCCAACCCTGAGTCTAATACATATGAATCTCCTAGCCATGTCCCAACCCTGAGTCTAATACATATGAATCACCTAGCCATGTCCCAACCCTGAGTCTATTACATATGAATCTCCTAGCCATGTCCCAACCCACCTAGCCATGTCCCAACCCACTTAGCCATGTCCCAACCCACTTAGCCATGTCCCAACCCACCTAGCCATGTCCCAACCCACCTAGCCATGTCCCAACCCACTTAGCCATGTCCCAACCCACCTAGCCATGTCCCAACCCACTTAGCCATGTCCCAACCCACTTAGCCATGTCCCAACCCACTTAGCCATGTCCCAACCCACTTAGCCATGTCCCAACCCACCTAGCCATGTCCCAACCCACTTAGCCATGTCTCAACCCACCTAGCCATGTCCCAACCCACCTAGCCATGTCTCAACCCACCTAGCCATGTCTCAACCCACCTGGCCATGTCCCAATCCACCTAGCCATGTCCCAACCCACTTAGTCACGTCCCAACACACCTAGACATGTCCCAACCCACTTAGTCACATCCCAACCCACTTAGTCACATCCCAACCCACTTAGCCATGTCTCAACCCACCTAGCCATGTTCCAAACCACCTGGCCATGTCTCAACCAACCTAGCCATGTTCCAACCGACCTAGCCATGTTCTAAACCACCTGGCCATGTCTCAACCCACCTAGCCATGTTCCAACCCACCTGGCCATGTCTCAACCAACCTAGCCATGTTCCAACCCACCTGGCCATGTCCCAACCCTAAGTTACAAATATTTCAAAGATAACAGACTGTAAATTCACACCTCCCATGATCTCGGCACGTCGCAAATATCCAATTGGTCTTGTGGTTTCCTCGGTTAATCCATTAGAGAGGGACGGGTGAGAACAGTCAAGGGTTGAACCAAAGACGGTAACAACACGAAGAGGTGCAAAAACTGACGTCATGGTGACGTTGGCTAGCTAATCTCATGCGTAGATCCGATGACATGTTTCTAACGGGCGACTTTGCGCCGAACTGCTTATGTGCAGGTTGTCAAATAATATGCACTCCTTCCATATAAAATTGTTTTGTAATAAATTATACCCTGTCAGTTTGTCATTTTCACGAAGTGGGAGTAATAACATGTTCATCTACAGCGGCTCGAATCTTGGTTGTACCTTTAGATTTAGATAAAAAAATGAACAACTAAGGAATCATTTTTAACTCCTCTCATTCAATTCTCCTACCCCGGTCTGTTTTGCTTGGTCTGTTTCGCAAGTGTTCCTGGAACTCTCGCTCTGTTGCGCCTCTGGGTGTCGAAACTCTGGTTGTGTTTACACAGATACAGTTGAAGTCGGACGTTTACATACACCTTAGTCAAATACATTTTAAACTCAGTTTTTCACAATTCCTGATATTTAATCCAAGTAAAAAATCCCTCTCTTAAATCAGTTAGGATCACCACTTTATTTTAAGAATGTGAAATGTCAGAATAATAGTAGAGAGAATGAATGATTTCAGCTTTTAAGTCTTTCATCACATTCCCAGTGGGTCAGAAGTTTGGCCACTCAATTCATATTTGGTAGCATTGCCTTTAAATTGCTTAACTTGGGTCAAACGTTTCGGGTAGCCTTCCACAAGCTTCCAACAATAAGTTGAGTGAATTTTGGCCCATTCCTCCTGACAGAACTGGTGTACCTGAATCAGGTTGGTAGGCCTCCTTGATCGCACACACTTTTTCAGAACTGACCACACATTTTCTATAGGATTAAGGTCAGGGCTTTATGATGGCCACACCAATACCTTGACTTTGTTGTCTTTAAGCCATTCTGCCACAACTTTGGAAGTATGCTTGGGGTCATTGTCCATTTGGAGACCCATTTGCGACCAAGATTTAACTTCCTGTCTGATGTCTTGAGATGTTGCTTCAATATATCCACATCATTTTCCTGCCTCATGAAGCCATCTATTTTGTGAGGTGCACCAGCCCCTCCTGCAGCAAAGCACCGCCACAACATAATGCTGCCACCCCCGTGCTTCATGGTTGGGATGGTGTTCTTCGGTTTGCAAGCCCCCCTTTTCCTCCAAACATAACGATGGTCATTATGGCCAAACAGTTCTATTTTTGTTTCATCAGACCACAGGACATTTCTCCAAAAAGTACAATCTTTGTCCCCATGTGCAGTTGCAAACCATAGTCTGGCTTTTTTTATGGCGGTTTTGGAGCAGTGGCTTCCTCCTTGCTGAGCGGCCTTTCAGGTTATGTCAATATAGGACTCGTTTTACTGTGGATATAGATACTTTTGTACCTGTTTCCTCCAGCATCTTCACAAGGTCCTTTGCTGTTGTTCTGGGATTCATTTTCACTTTTTGCTCCAAAGTACGTTCATCTCTAGGAGACAGAACACGTCTCCTTCCTGAGTGGTATGATGGCTTCGTGGTCCCATGGTGTTAATACTTGCGTACCATTGTTTGTACAAATGAACGTGATACCTTCAGGCATTTGGAAATTGTTCCCAAGGATGAACCAGACTTGTGGAGCTCTACAATTTTTTTCTGAGGTCTTGGCTGATTTCTTTTGCTTTTCCGATGATGTCAAGCAAAGGAGCACTGAGTTTGAAGGTAGGCCTTGAAATACAACCACAGGTATACATACTCCAATTGACTCAAATGATGTCAATTAGTCTATCAGAAGCTTCTAAATCCATTACATCATTTTCTGGAATTTTCCAAGCTGTTTGAAGGCACAGTAAACTTACAGCCGTGGCCAAAAGTTTTGAGAATGACACAAATATTAATTTCCACAAAGTTTGCTGCTTCACTGTCTTTACATATTTTTTGTCAGATGTTACTATGGAATCCTGAAGTATAATTACAAGCATTTCATAAGTGTCAAAGGATTTTATTGACAATTACATGAAGTTGATGCAAAGAGTCAATATTTCCAGTGTTGACCCTTCTTTTCAAGACCTCTGCAATATGCCCTGGCATGCTGTCAATTAACTTCTGGGCCACATCCTGACTGATGGCAGCCCATTCTTGCACAATTAATGCTTGGAGTTTGTCGGAATTTGTGTTTTTTTGTTTGTCCACCCGCAACCTGAGGATTGACCACAAGTTCTCAATGAGATTAAGGTCTGGGGAGTTTACTGGCCATGGACCACAAATATAGATGTTTTGTTCCCCGATCCGCTTAGTTATCACTTTTGCCTTATGGCAAGGTGCTCCATCATACTGGAAAAGGCATTGTTCGTCACCAAAACTTTCCTGGATGGTTGGGAGAAGTTTCTCTCGGAGGATGTGTTGGTACCATTCTTTATTCATGGCTGTGTTCTTAGGCAAAATTGTGAGTGAGCCCACTCCCTTGGTTGAGAAGTAACCCCACACATGAATGGTTTCAGGATGCTTTACTGTTGGCATGACACAGGGCTGATGGTAGCGCTCACCTTGTCTTTTCCAGACAAGCTTTTTTCCGGATACCCCAAACAATCGGAAAGGGGATTCATCAGAGAAAATGACTTTACCCCAGTCCTCAGCAGTCCAATCCCTGTACCTTTTGCAGAATATCAGTCTGTCCCTGATGATTTTCCTGGAGAGAAGTGGCTTCTTTGCTGCCCTTCTTGACACCAGGCCAAACTCCAAAAGTCTTCACCTCACTGTGCATGCAGATGCACTCACACCTGCCTGCTGCCATTCCTGAGTAAGCGTTGTACTTGTGGTGCCCCGATCCTGCAGCTGAATAAATGAATAAACTTTAGGAGACAGTCCTGGAGCTTGCTGGACTTTCTTGGGCACCCTGAAGCCTTCTTCACAACAATTGAACCTCTCTCCTTGAAGTTCTTGATGATCCGATAAATGGTTGATTTAGGTGCAATCTTACTGGCAGCAATATCCTTGCCTGTGAAGCCCTTTTTGTGCAAAGCAATGATGACGACACATGTTTCCTTGCATGTAACCATGATTGACAGAGGAAGAATAATGATTCCAAGCACCACCGTCCTTTTGAAGCTTTCAGTCTGTTATTCGAACTCAATCAGCATGACAGAGTGATCTCCAGCCTTGTCCTCTTCAACACTCACACCTGTGTTAACGAAAGAATCACTGACATAATGTCAGCTGGTCCTTTTGTGGCAGGGCTGAAATGTAGTGGAAATGTTTTTGGGGGATTCTGTTCATTTGCATGGCAAAGAGGGACTTTGCAATTACTTGCATTTCATCTGATCACGCTTCATAACATTCTGGAGTATATGCAAATTGCCATCATACAAACTGAGGCAGCAGACTTTGTGAAAATGTATATTTGTGTCATTCTCAAAACTTTTGGCCACGACTGTAGTGTATGTAAACTTCTGACCCACTGGAATTGTGATACAGTAAATTAAAAAATCTGTCTGTAAACAAGTCTTTGAAAAATGACTTGTGTCATGCACAAAGTAGATGTCCTAAACGACTTGCCAAAACTATAGTTTGTTAATTACAAGAAATTTGTGGAGTGGTTGAAAAACGAGTTCTAATGACTCCAACCTAAGTGTATGTAAACTACCGACTTCAACTGTAGCACACTTCTGATATTTTCTTTCCACTAATTTGTCTTTTGACCAATCACATCAGATCTTATCACATCAGATTTTTTTCAGAGCTGATCTTACTCGTCAAATGGCCAATTAGAAGAAAAAAAGATCAGAATTAGGCTGCCTGTGTAAATCCCCTGTGTCTGAACTCAGTGCTCCAGTCCAGGAGAAGGCAGACATATTTAGCTGATTCAGTAAGATGTTTTTTCCCTCTGGGGATTGCATGGCTGTGTGCTTGATTTTATACACCTGACAGCCAGGGGGGGGGGGTGGCTGAAATAACTGTATCCACTAATTTGAAGGGGTGTCCACATACTTTTGTATAATGTGGACAGTGTAAATAACGGATTCAATAAGATTAAGATAAGATTTGGACCTAAATATCTATTCTGCTTAACAGAGGAGACTCCTTCAGGGAGAAGGGTGGGGGGTGGGGGGGTGGTCATCTTCACATTTGAGGAAAATCCACATCATTTTAACAAAATTACGTTGATCCAACTTGGAATAGATGTTGAATTGACACCTGTGTCCAGTGGGAATACACTGAATACAATGTATGTATGTATGTATGTATGTTTTGTTTTAATCATAGATACAGTCAATCTTCCAAGTCATCCTAATGACAATGTATTACAGGATTTAACACACAGAGATTCAGAAAAGTGGCCTTTTGTCTTAAGGTCGCGATGCTATTATTCATACAAGTCACTATAATGGTTTTCCAGATATCAAGTGATGTCTTCTGTTGGAATAGTCTCCTGCTCTTGCAATACATCCAAGGGTCCTTGATCCGAGGACCATCTGTGCTTACTCTGCAGTAAGGAGGAGACAGTTGTATATTTCATTCGCTTTCCACAACGCTGTAGCATTATTTATGGGGACCACTGTTCACTGTTTTAAGTGCACACATGCAACCAGTTGAAAGCCACCTGAAATCAGTTCCTTAAGAGTAAAAAAGAGAAAGCAGATTGTGTGGAAGATACACTGAGAAGGATTACTTCCAGTCATTCTATAAAGGTCGTGGTAATCTCTCTCTGCCGTACGTTTCGGCATCAGGGTTTTTGAAGGCCAGAGACTTAACACAGACGGCGAAATTTAGATCACTTCAGTCATATCCTTAATTAATGCCTGCCGCCAGGACTTAACACATTTATGAAGGTTATTATGATGCGATATGATAGTTTGAAAGTGTGTACTGTAGTAAAACATGAATCAGTAGTAGTGGTCAGAAAAGTATCTTTGCAATTGCACGCGCGTGTGTGTGTGTGTGTGTGTGTGTGTGTGTGTGTGTGTGTGTGTGTGTGTGTGTGTGTGTGTGTGTGTGTGTGTGTGTGTGTGTGTGTGTGTGTGTGTGTGTGTGTGTGTGTGTCTTTAGGTAGGTTTGCACTTGTGTCTTTTCTGATAGGTCAACACTAATGCTTTCAACAGTGAGGGTTAAGTGTCTAAGTATTTTAATCTTCTCATCCTAGTTCTGCTTCAGATAGCTGACAGCCGTAGAGGTGGCCTGTCAGTTTCATCTAACGTTCGCTTTAATCGTTGGTGAACGCTTCTCCTACTTGCTAACAATGAAAGACAACTGCGAAAAGGACAGCTGTAGCTAACATCAGACTAAGCTTAATGTGTTATCAGGGAAAACATCCAAGCATGTGGGTCAAATATCCGAGGCAAGGAAGACCACACAGCTAAACACAACCGTAACCAGCACGCGTACACACACACACACACACACACACACACACACACACACACACACACACACACACACACACACACACACACACACACACACACACACACATTAAATCATGTTGTTGTCTACCCACCTGTCTGCACAGATATGCATTCCGCATAATGGCCCACATAGATGACAGGAAATAATATCAGGTTATAGGGGTACTGTAACTGACACATTAAGATGTGTTTACTACGTGTTCAAAGAAAAAACCTTCTGCTCACTAATGGAACTGCGATTACCTTAAATAGATCAAGATTATTTGATACTGTAAATTTAGAAATACATTTATTTATGATGTATGTTTGTCTGTAACAGTGAAGAATATTTGCATTTGTAATATTGTTCAAGAGTAGGAAAAATCTGATATGTTTGACGTTCAAGACATTCAAATCCTTTTTTTTCTCTTCCTGTGTCTTGACACATCCCATATTCCAACCTAAAATGGAAATGGGGACATTGTGAGATACACAAAACAGAGACCTTAAAACAGATGGGGAGAATGATTAATTGGTGTACCACCATATATATACATATATATATATATATATATATATACATATATACACACTACTGTTCAAAAGTTTGGGGTCACTTAGAAATGTCCTTGTTTTTGAAAGAAAAGCTCATTTTTTGTCCATTAAAATAACATCAAATTATTCAGAAATACAGTGTAGATATTCTTCATGTTGTAAATGACTGTTGTAGCTGGAAACGGCTGATTTTTTATGGAATATTTACATAGACGAACAGAGGCCCATTATCAGCAACCATCACTCCTGTGTTCCAATGGCACGTTGTGTTAGCTAATCCAAGTTTATCATTTTAAAAGGCTAATAGATCATTAGAAAACACTTTTACAATTATGTTAGCACAGCTGAAAACTGTTGTCCTGATTAAAGAAGCAATAAAACTGGCCTTCTTTAGACTAGTTGAGTATCTGGAGCATCAGCATTTGTGGGTTCAATTACAGGCTCAAAATGGCCAGAAACAAAGACTTTTCTTCTGAAACTCGTCAGTCTATTCTTGTTCTGAGAAATGGCCAAAAACTGAAGATCTCGTACAATGCTGTGTACTACTCCCTACACAGAACAGCACAAACTGTCTCTTACTAGAATAGAAAGAGGAGTGGGAGGTCCCGGTGCACAACTGAGCAAGATGACAAGTACATTAGAGTGTCTAGTTTGAGAAACAGATGCTTTACAAGTCCTCAACTGGCAGCTTCATTAAATAATACCCTCAAAACACCAGTCTATGCCAACACACCGTGTCATGCCAACACAACGTCAACAGTGAAGAGGCGACTCCGGATACTGGTCTTCTAGACCCAAACCAGATGGGATGGCATGTCGCTACAAAATGATGTGGTAGCCATGCTGGTTAAGAGTTCCTTGAATTCTAAATAAATCACTGATAGTGTCACCTTCAAAGCAACCCCACACCATCACACCTCCTCCTCCATGCTTCATGGTGGGAACCACACATGCGAAGATCATCCATTCACCTACTCTGCATCTCACAAAGAAACAGCGTTTTGAACCAAAAATCTCAAATTTGGACTCATCAGACCAAAGGACAAATTTCCATCAGTCTAATGTCCAATGCTTGTGTTTCTTGGCCCAATCACGTCTCTTCTTATTATTGGTGTCCTTTAGTAGTGGTTTATTTGCAGCAATTCGACCATGATTCACACAGTCTCCTCTGAACAGTTCATGTTGAGATGTGTCTGTTACTTGAACTCTGAGAAGCATTTATTTAAGCTGCAATTTCTGAGGTGTACCACCCTTACCTTGTCACAACACAACTGATTGGCTCAAACGCAATAAGAAGGAAAGAAATTCCACAAATTAACTTTTAACAAGGCACACCTGTTAATTTAAATGCATTCCAGGTGACTACCTCATGAAGCTGGTTGAGAGAATGCCAAGAGTGTGCAAGCTGTCATCAAGGCAAAGGGTTGACTACTTTGAAGAATCTCAAATCTAAAATATATTTTGATTTATTTAACACTTTTGGTGTTATTTCATAGTTTTGATGTCTTCATTATAATTCTACAATGGCAGAAAAGAGTAAAAATAAAGAAAAATCCTGGAATGAGTAGTACTGTTAATATATAATCTTCTTCCTTGACTGCCACGAGGCATGAGTGAATCAAATTCTCAGAAAATTGGACCTCTATCTTGGTTTGTCAGGACATGACGTGTCGGGCCTCTGTCATGATTTGTCAGAGCATGAAGTGCTGGGCCTCAAGTGTCCCCTTTGTTATACTGCCAGGGACCTGGCATAGACCTACTGTTGGGAGGATGGAGAAGGCTAGTAAAACGGCTTTATTTTACAACCCGGTGTTTACTAGATAGTTAGAATTTTCGCAGCTTTTTGTTAAAAATCGCGCAACATTTCAGCGCCCTGCTATTCATGCCAGGAATATAGTATATGCATATGATTAGTATGTGTGGATAGAAAACACTCAGACGTTTCTAAAACTGTTTAAATCACGGCTGTGGCTTTAACAGAACGTGCGTTTCATCGAAAAGTGCAGGGAAATCTGTTCACTGAAAATGGAAAAATATATCCTTCCGCGACTTCAAGGAATTGTTCAAAGTGAACCGAATTAAATAGAGCCGAGTTTACAGTGCCTACAGCTTCCACAGGATGTTTAGAGTCATGTCATTTGATTCGCAATTGATTCTTGGTCTAACCGAAACAAGGGAACTCCTTCCCTCCGTTCTCCGATCGAGCTCTCTTCGGACATGTTTTATACACGGAGAGCAAAAGAAATTACATCGCCTCCTGATGAATTTTATCGCTTATTAACGTGTACTAATACCTAAAGTTGCATTAGAACAGTATTTCAAAGTGTTTTGTGAAAGTTTATCGTCAACTTTTTGAATTTTAAAAAATGACGTTACGTTATGAAACGCTATTTTTTTCCGTTTATCACACAGTATTCTTAGATCGATATCTAGGCTATATATGGACCGATTTAATCGAAAAAAGACCCTAAATGATGTTTATGGGACATCTAGGAGTGCCAAGAAAGAAGCTCGTCAAAGGTAATGAATGTTTTATATTTTATTTCAGCGTTTTGGTTTGCGACGGCTAACGCAAAATCTGTCGTGTTAGGTGACGTTGCAGTATTTTGAGGGTGCATGGTATCAGATAATAGCTTCTCATGCTTTCGCCGAAAAGCATTTTACAAATCTGACTTGGTGGATAGATTCACAACGAGTGTAGCTTTAATTCAGTACCTTGTATGTGTGTATTAATGAAAGTTTGAGTTTTATCAAAAACTATACGTGGCGCACTTGAAATTTCCGCTGATTTGATCCCCACAGCGGGAGCTAGTCCCTAACAAGTTTTAAAACAGTAATTACATTTTCTGTTTTTTATTGTGATTCATTGATACAAGCTTCACTATGTGAAGTATCTGGTAGTTATCAATGGTGTTGAATTATTTCAGGTAAGTACCAACGAGTATTCACTTTCACCTCATAAGCAAAAGGACATAAAGTAAGGACATGTGTAACAATATGAAGAGCTACAGAGATATTATAACCTTATTCAGTATATGTCACCATTCAAATGACTCACAAGAAACACTGCCATTGGTTCTGCAGTGTGGCAGCACGGTCTGACATGACCTCTTTTAGAGCTTGTCAAGTCTTCTTCACTTTTCCTGTGTAAAACCACTGGCATTGCATATATTACACCAGCTAGAAACGTCTCTGTGACTCCAAACACATCATTTCTCTTATTACTAACTGCTACAGTCATCGTAAGCCCCGAAGGCACCATTTTTCGTCGCTCATCTATTCCTGTCTGCTTCTCCCAAGCTCCTCTACTCCTCATTCCTCAAATAGCTGTCTGCTATATCAGGGTCCTTGCCTAACACTCCTCTTCAGTGAGAGAGACGATGATGATGATGATGGTATTGGTGATGATGATGATGATGATGGTGGTATGGATGATGGTGATGATGATGATGATGGTATGGTGATGATGATGATGGTATTGGTGATGATATGTTGATGATGGTATTGGTGATGATGATGATGGTATTGGTGATGATATGTTGATGATGGTGATGTTGATGATGGTGATGTTGATGTTGATGATGATGATGGTGATGATGATATTGGTGATGATGGTATGGATGATGGTGATGATGATGATGATGGTATGGTGATGATTATGGTATTGGTGATGATGGTGATGATGATGATGGTATTGGTGATGATTATGGTATTGGTGATGGTGGTGATGATGATGATGATGGTAATGATGGTATTGGTGGTGATGATGATTAAATCAATCAATCAATCAAATGTATTTATAAAGCCCTTTTTACATCAGCCGATGTACAGAATCCCAGCCTAAAACCCCAAACAGCAAGCAATGCAGATGTAGAAGCACGGTGGCTAGGAAAAACTCCCTAGAAAGGCCAGAACCTAGGAAGAAACCTAGAGAGGAACCAGGCTCTGAAAGGTGTCCAGTCCTCTTCTGGCTGTGCCGGGTGGAGATTATAACAGAACATGGCCAAGAAGTTCAAACATTCATAGATGACCAGCAGGGTCAGACAATAATAACAATCACAGTGGTTGCAGAGGTTGCAACAGGTCAGCACCTCATGATGAGTATGATGATGACGATGTGTTGGTGGCGATGATGGCAATGAGGATGGTTTTGGTGGTGATGATGATAGTGATCAGTTGCAAACTAGGTAAAATATCAGAAACAGAAAAGCAAAAGTGTTGGAATCACAGCAGACCCGGGGCCAGGATAAAGTGATAAAGGGGCAATTGAAATCGGCGAGAAGGCTACAGTTTTGGGGTTTTCTTGGATTTAAATTATATTGAATTCTGCTTATATAATCACGCTATACCACAATAAACAAAGTCAAAATGCAGAGACTCAGAGATCATTGAGTGCTTTTGAAATCTGGAGCCTGTCTCTGCTGTACTGTATCAGAACAATAGACAGCCCCTTACAGCTAGGTCATTTTGGTAATGAATATAGGCTACGAGATAGATAAGGCAATTCACTTATTAGAAACATTAACATTAACATTAGCAGTAAAAATAAAGCTGAATGGAGTTCCAAAATACCCTACAGCCTGTTTGTGGGACCAGTCCTGGACAATCCAAGCCTTGTGGCATTGGGGCATTATCCTGCTGGGGCAAATCCATTAGTAGATATATACACTCCTGCCATGAAGGAAATACACCTGATTGGCAATGGGGTGGCAGGGTAGCCTAGAGCGTTGGACTAATAACCAAAAGGTTGCAAGTTCAAATCCCCGAGCTGACAAGGTACAAATCTGTCATTCTATCCCTGAACATGCAGTTAACCCACTGTTCCTAGGCCGTCATTGAAAATAAGAATTTGTTCTTAAACTGACTTGCCTAGTTAAATAAATGTTTTAAAAAATGATGCCTGCAATGTTGACATGCAGCATGATGGATGCATGTACTCGTGGTTTTCTCCCTAAGTCCTCCCATCAGCACGATGGATGCATGTACTCGTGGTTTTCTCCCTAAGTCCTCCCATCAGCACGATGGATGCATGTACTCGTGGTTTTCTCCCTAAGTCCTCCCATCAGCACGATGGATGCATGTACTCGTGGTTTTCTCCCTAAGTCCTCCCATCAGCACGATGGATGCATGTACTCGTGGTTTTCTCCCTAAGTCCTCCCATCAGCGTGAAACAGCAGACCAGACCAATGTTTTTCCAATTCTCCTCTGTCCAATATTTGTTTGTTCCTTAGCCCACTGCAATCGCAGTTTGTTGTTTTTTTTGCTGAAAGAAGTGGAACCCCAACCATGTCTAGGTACTATGAGTTGTGCATTTGTTTATGACTCTTTGGGCACCAATGTTGTACTGGACTGTCAGTTGACTAACTAGCCCATCTGTTGGTCTGCAAAATACATTTCAACCTTTTTTGTACCTCTTTCTTCAATTACCCGTTTTCGACCACTGGCCTGCAGTTGGCTGGATGTCCTTTGGTTGACCATTCTTGATACACGCGGAAAACTGTTGAGCATGAAAAACCCAGCAGAGTTGCAGGTCTTTACACACTCAAACAGGTGCGCCTAGCACCTACTACCATACCCGTTCAAAGGCACTTTAATATTTTGTCTTGCCAATTCACCCTCTGAATGGTACACATACATAATCCTTCTTTAACCCGTCTCCTCCCCTTCATCTACACTGATTGAAGTGGATTTAACAGGTGACATCAATAAGGAATCATAGCTTTCCCCTGGATTCACCCAGTCAGTTTATGTCATGGAAAGAGCAGGTGTTCCTAATGTTTTGTACACTCTGTGTATGTATACAGTATATCACGTATAGTATCTGCATAATGTTAGTCTTTTTTAAAACAGTTCCTCCGGACCCTCCCGTCATACCCCAGTCTTTCCAGTCTCTGCTGTCACATGCAGTGTAGGAAACGATGGTGGCCCTCCCTCTGGCTGCTTAATCACCATCCTCATGGGCTCAGGCAATGCCTCCTGGACCTCTCCTATAAGTCTCTCCAGCAACCTAAGAGAGAAGAGTCCTGATTGCTGTGCCAGTTTTTTGGGGGATTTCTTCAGCCATAGTTCTGCTAGCTTTCTGATGCCCGATCCCATCAAGTGTCCTTGCAGGGTGGCTGAGTGTATGGGACCCTACTGGGAGTTGTGGGTTGTGAACGATGGGCTCCTGGCATATCCATCTTGCCTGTCCACCGAAGACTATGATGATGAATCCTCCTCTTGTGGATGAGGGTAGGGGTGCGTTAGCACTTTTGACACTTGTGCACCTCCATGTGGCTGTGAAGGCCAATGGGAGAGCACAATTCTGACAGCAGCTGGAACACTGTGTTGAGAGTCGGATGGCATTATCCCAGCTGCGTGCTGGTGTCTCTGGGTGTCTCTCTCGCATCTTCCAAGTGCTGAACCCCTCTGGCACAGGTGAACTGTCAGGTGGAACTGTGCATCGCTAGGGGTTCCAGGGTTAGGGGTTCCAGGGTTAGGGGTTCCAGGGTTAGGGGTTCCAGGGTTAGGGGTTCCACTTTGAGGGATGCCACACCTCTCGTGTTTGTTTACAAATATATATATTTCACCTTTATTTAACCAGGTAGGCTAGTTGAGAACAAGTTCTCATTTTCAACTGCGACCTGGCCAAGATAAAGCAAAGCAGTGCGACACAAACAACAACACAGAGTTACACATGGAATAAACAAGCGTACAGTCAATAACACAATAGTAAAAAAGAAAGTCTATATACAGTGTGTGCAAATGGCAAGAGGAGGTAAGGCAATAAATAGGCCATAGTAGCGAAGTAACTACAATTTAGCAAATTAACACTGGAGTGATAGATGAGCAGATGATGATGTGCAAGTAGAAATACTGGTGGGCAAAAGAGCAGAAAAGTAAATAAAAAACAATATGGGAATGGGGTAGGTAAATTGGGTGGGCTATGTACAGATGTGCTATGTACAGCTGCAGCGATCAGTTAGCTGCTCAGATAGCTGATGTTTAAAGTTAGTGAGGGAAATATAAGTCTCCAACTTCAGCGATTTTTGCAACTCGCTAAAGTCATTGGCAGCAGAGAACTGGAAGGAAAGGCGGCTAAAGAAGGTGTTGGCTTTGGGGATGACCAGTGAGATATACCTGCTGGAGCGTGTGCTACGGGTGGGTATTGTTATCATGACCAGTGAACTGAGATAAGGCGGCATAGACTTATAGATGACCTGGAGCCAGTGGGTCTGCGGCAGCTTTCCAAATCTTTAGGGATCTCGGACGATACGAAAAACAGAGGTTGAACAGACTGGTAATAGGGGTTTCAACAATGGCGGCAAATAATTTTAGAAAGAGAGGGTCCAGATTGTCTAGCCCAGCTGATTTGTACGGGTCCAGGTTTTGCAACTCTTTCAGAACATCTGCTATCTGGATTTGGGTGAAGGTGTACCTGGGGAGGCTTGGGCAAGTAGCTGCGGGGGGTGCGGAGCTGTTGGCCGGGGTTGTGGTAGCCAGGAGGAAAGCAGCTAACAAGCCCTCAGCACTCCTGCATAAAGGTCTGAGACATCCTGTTTGAGGTTTTGTTTGTAAAACAGGAAGCAGGAGTATAGTGTCATGATCTGATTTACTCAAAGGGGGGTGAGGGAGGGCCTTCTCTTCTTGCTTGTGAGTTGAGTAACAGTGGTCTAGAACATTATCGCCCCCTTATGGTGAAGAAGATGTGTTGCTAGAAGTTGAGCATCACGTGTCTTAGTGACACGGGATTTAAAATCTCTGGCAACAAGAAAATCAGCCTTCCTGTTGCATGGCTTCCTGTTTGTGTATACGTACAGTTGGTCAAGTGCCAGCTTGTTGTTTCTATTGTGGTTTTATTGTGGAATATATATACATATAATACGAGGTGGAATATATACAGCAGTAACAATAACGGATCAAAACTCTCTCAGGGGGGGGGGATAGAAGGGTCGGCATTTGACCATCAGGTATTCCAAGACGAGTGAACAATAAGACTTTCACTACGCAAGAGTCTGCACAACATCTATCTTTCATACCTCTCCCCCCTCCGTATTTCCCTGAATCCAATGACCTGTCTACTCAGAGAATGGGGAGAGCCGTCCAACTCGGTGGATAGGAATCTTACCTGTAAGTCATGAGATGGAGGGAAGTGTTGGCCGGTTTTCCCTCCATCTCACCAGGACGCTAACTCTCTTGCCTCTTTTTCACCAGCCTTTCCTCTTGGGTAGCCCAAAGATTTGATCAGATGTACACAAAGAGCCCGGGGCAGATTAGTCGAAAGTTCAAGCTGGAATTGTGATATGTGGTTGTCCCACCTAGCTATCTTAAGGATGAATGCACTAACTGTAAGTCGCTCTGGAGAAGAGCGTCTGCTAAATGACTAACATGTAAAAGACAGACGGAGACGATCTGTTATGTTGGCCCTGCCCCTCTGTGTCTCCTGCTAAATGGATGAAGATAAATGTGTTGGTAGTGTGGCTGGGCTCTGTTTAGCGGATGGAGTGCTGCACAATAGTCTTATGTCTAATTACCTCTCACTTACCATTACCGCTGCCACAGCCAATCAGATACACCATCACTCGCCACCAACCACCTTCCATTGGTCCTTGCTCTAACTCTGTCATGCTCCCCTCCACATTCTTTTGGTCTTCTCCATAACTGTCACACTAGTCCCGTCTCCCTCCTTCCTTTGCAGGGGCCTAAGTACAAAGTATACACCAAAAGGTGCACGCTAGTTTTCGAACAAAAGTTGGCATTTTTTTGAGGTGAGAATGTGCTCACCTCCCCACAAACTTCAGACTATGCACATTCTAGAGGCTAAAAGGATGCACTATACAATAGACTTTAGGCTAATAGGCATTTAATAATAGGTGTTTCCTCAGAAAGTATTCTCATCCCTTGACCTATTCCACATTTTGTTGTGTCACAGCCTGAATTCAATAAATTCTCACCCATCTGCACGCAATACCCCACAATGACAAAGTGAAAACAAGTTTTTAGACATTGTTGCAAATGTATTGAAAGTTAAACACAGAAATACACTTACATAAGTATTCACACCACTGAGTCAATACTTTGTAGAAGCACCTTTTGGCAGCGATTACAGCTGTGAGTCTTTCTGGGTAAGTCTCTAAGAGTGATTACAGCTGTGAGTCTTTCTGGGTAGGTCTCTAAGAGTGATTACAGCTGTGAGTCTTTCTGGGTAAGTCTCTAAGAGTGATTACAGCTCTGAGTCTTTCTGGGTAAGTCTCTAAGAGTGATTACAGCTGTGAGTCTTTCTAGATAAGTCTCTAAGAGTGATTACAGCTGTGAGTCTTTCTGGGTAAGTCTCTAAGAGTGATTAAAGCTGTGAGTCTTTCTGGATAAGTCTCTAAGAGTGATTACAGCTGTGAGTCTTTCTGGGTAAGTCTCTAAGAGCGATTACAGCTGTGAGTCTTTCTGGGTAAGTCTCTAAGAGCAATTACAGCTGTGAGTCTTTCTGGGTAAGTCTCTAAGAGCGATTACAGCTGTGAGTCTTTCTGGGTAAGTCTCTAAGAGTGATTACAGCTGTGAGTCTTTCTGGGTAGGTCTCTAAGAGTGATTACAGCTGTGAGTCTTTCTGGGTAAGTCTCTAAGAGTGATTACAGCTCTGAGTCTTTCTGGGTAAGTCTCTAAGAGTGATTACAGCTGTGAGTCTTTCTAGATAAGTCTCTAAGAGTGATTACAGCTGTGAGTCTTTCTGGGTAAGTCTCTAAGAGTGATTAAAGCTGTGAGTCTTTCTGGATAAGTCTCTAAGAGTGATTACAGCTGTGAGTCTTTCTGGGTAAGTCTCTAAGAGCGATTACAGCTGTGAGTCTTTCTGGGTAAGTCTCTAAGAGCAATTACAGCTGTGAGTCTTTCTGGGTAAGTGTCTAAGAGCGATTACAGCTGTGAGTCGTTCTGGGTAAGTCTCTAAGAGCGATTACAGCTGTGAGTCTTTCTGGGTAAGTCTCTAAGAGTGATTACAGCTGTAAGTCTTTCTGGGTAAGTCTCTAAGAGCGATTACAGCTGTGTGTCTTTCTGGGTAAGTCTCTAAGAGCGATTACAGCTGTGAGTCTTTCTGGGTAAGTCTCTAAGAGCGATTACAGCTGTGAGTCTTTCTGGGTATGTCTCTAGGAGCGATTACAGCTGTGAGTCTTTGTGGGTAAGTCTCTAAGAGCGATTACAGCTGTGAGTCTTTCTGGGTAAGTCTCTAAGAGTGATTACAGCTGTGAGTCTTTCTGGGTAAGTCTCTAAGAGCGATTATAGCTGTGAGTCTTTCTGGGTAAGTCTCTAAGAGCTGTGAGTCTTTCTGGGTAAGTCTCTAAGAGCTGTGAGTTTTTCTGGGTAAGTCTCTAAGAGCGATTACAGCTGTGAGTCTTTCTGGGTAAGTCTCTAAGAGCTGTGAGTCTTTCTGGGTAAGTCTCTAAGAGCTGTGAGTCTTTCTGGGTAAGTCTCTAAGAGCGATTACAGCTGTGAGTCTTTCTGGGTAAGTCTGTAAGAGCTGTGAGTCTTTCTGGGTAAGTCTCTAAGAGCTGTGAGTCTTTCTGGGTAAGTCTCTAAGAGTGATTACAGCTGTGAGTCTTTCTGGGTAAGTCTCTAAGAGCTGTGAGTCTTTCTTGGTAAGTCTCTAAGAGCTGTGAGTCTTTCTGGGTAAGTCTCTAAGAGCTGTGAGTCTTTCTGGGTAAGTCTCTAAGAGCTCTCCACACCTGTATGGTGTAACATTTGCACATTGTTATTTGAATTCTTCAAGCTCTGCCAAGTTGGTTGCTGATTGTTGCTCAGACAATCATTTTCAGGCCTTGCCATTTTCAGGCCTTGATTTAAGTTAAAGATTTAAAGAAGTTAAAACTGTAAATAGACCACTCAGGAACATTCACTGTCTTCTTGGCAAGCAACTCCTGTGTAGATTTGATGATTGTATGTGTGTGGTACAGAGATGAGGAAGTCAATCAAAAATCATATTAAACACTATTATTGCACACAGTCCATGCAACTTACTTTACTTTTTAATAAAATGTTTACTCCTGAACTAATTGAGGCTTGCCATAACAAAGCGGTTGAATACTTACTGACTCAAGACATTTCAGATTTTCATTTTTTCGAGAGAAAAAAACAAAAACGAAATTACACCTTTACATTATGGTCTATTGTTTGTAGGCCAGTGACTGAAAAATCTAAATTTATATATTTTTAATTAAGTTTGTAACACAACAAAATGAGGGAAAAGTCAAAGGGGGTGAATACGCACTGTAGGTTTCTCATGTACTGTACATGTAGGGTATGTTATTATTTGTACTTATTCTTATCATTGTCATTGTTATTCTTATTACACTATAGGTTATATCAAATATTTAACTTGGGCCTAAACTACTTCTTATAGGTTAATCAATTATCACTCTTTAACATTTTACATTTTACCATTGATGCATTTCACTGCACTGGTGCAAGCCATTACTTCAAATTGTCTATGTTCATATAAATAGAGCCATGTACGTTCTAGACTAGTTGCATCCAAAACCATGGTTGCATTGGCACTCTTGGAGGATTTTGCCATTGGTTATTCGCCGCAAGTGTGTCTGAGACAGAGCTGAGTTTTTATGCACCTAATGATGGATGGCTTATGAGCGGTTGAAGATATTATGAGGTTCAGGTATTATGAGAAGGTACAGGTATTATGAACAGGTACAGGTATTTTGAGAAGGTACAGGTAATTATGAGCAGTCTCAGGTATTATGAGGTTCAGGAATGATCCGTTTCAGGTATTATGAGCTGGTACAGGTATTATGAGGTACAGGTATTATGAGGTTCAGGTATTATGAGTTTCAGGTATTATGAGCAGGTACAGGTATTATGAACAGGTACAGGTATTTTGAGAAGGTACAGGTATTTTGAGAAGGTACAGGTAATTATGAGCAGTTTCAGGTATTATGAGGTTCAGGGATGATCAGTTTCAGGCATTATGAGGTTCAGGAATGATCAGTTTCAGGTATTATGAGGTTCTGGAATGATCAGTTTCAGGTATTATGAGGTTCAGGAATGATCCGTTTCAGGCATTATGAGGTTCAGGAATGATCAGTTTCAGGTATTATGAGCTGGTACAGGTATTATGAGGTTCAGGTATTATGAGGTTCAGGTATTATGAGGTTCAGGTATTATGAACAGGTACAGGTATTATGAACAGGTACAGGTATTATGAGGTACAGGTATTATGAACAGGTACAGGTATTATGAGGTACAGGTATTATGAGTTTCAGGTATTATGAGCAGCTACAGGTATTATGAGTTTCAGGTATTATGGACAGGTACAGGTATTTTGAGAAGGTACAGGTATTATGAGCAGGTACAGTTCATTATGAGCAGGTACAGTTCATTATGAGCAGGTACAGGTATTATGAGGTACAGGTATTATGAGGTTCAGGAATGATCCGTTTCAGGTATTATGAGCAGGTACAGGTATTATGAGTTTCAGGTATTATGAACCGGTTCAGGTAATTATATGCAGGTACAGGTAATTATGAGGTACATGTATTATGAGGTACAGGTATTATGAGGTACAGGTATTATGAGGTACAGGTATTATGAGGTACAGGTATTATGAACCGGTTCAGGTAATTATATGCAGGTACAGGTAATTATGAGGTACAGGTAATATGAGGTACAGGTATTATGAGGTACAGGTATTATGAGGTACAGGTATTATGAGGTACAGGTATTATGAGCAGGTACAGGTATTATGAGTTTCAGGTATTATGAGCAGGTACAGGTAATTATGAGGTACAGGTATTATGAGGTTCAGGTATTATGAGTTTCAGGTATTATGAGCAGGTACAGGTATTTTGAGAAGGTACAGGTATTTTGAGAAGGTGCAGGTAATTATGAGCAGTTTCAGGTATTATGAGGTTCAGGGTGATCAGTTTCAGGCATTATGAGGTTCAGGAATGATCAGTTTCAGGTATTATGAGGTTCAGGAATGATCAGTTTCAGGTATTATGAGGTTCAGGAATGATCAGTTTCAGGCATTATGAGGTTCAGGAATGATCAGTTTCAGGTATTATGAGCTGGTACAGGTATTATGAGGTTCAGGTATTATGAGGTGCAGGTATTATGAGGTTCAGGTATTATGAGCAGCTACAGGTATTATGAACAGGTACAGGTATTATGAGGTACAGGTATTATGAACAGGTACAGGTATTATGAGCAGGTACAGTTCATTATGGGCAGCTACAGGTATTATGAGGTACAGTTCATTATGAGCAGGTACAGGTATTATGAGGTACAGGTATTATGAGCAGGTACAGTTCATTATGAGCAGGTACAGGTATTATGAGGTACAGTTCATTATGAGCAGGTACATGTATTATGAGCAGGTACAGTTCATTATGAGCAGGTAGAGGTATTATGAGCAGGTTCGGTTCATTATGAGCAGGTACAGGTATTATTAGCAGGTTCGGTTCATTATGAGCAGGTACAGGTATTATGACAAGGTACAGTTCATTATGAGCAGGTACAGGTATTATGAGCAGGTTCGGTTCATTATGAGCAGGTACAGGTATTATGAGTTTCAGGTATTATTTGCAGGTACAGGTAATTATGAGGTACAGGTATTATGAGGTTCAGGTATTATGAGTTTCAGGTATTATGAGCAGGTACAGGTATTTTGAGAAGGTACAGGTATTTTGAGAAGGTGCAGGTAATTATGAGCAGTTTCAGGTATTATGAGGTTCAGGGATGATCAGTTTCAGGCATTATGAGGTTCAGGAATGATCAGTTTCAGGTATTATGAGGTTCAGGAATGATCAGTTTCAGGTATTATGAGGTTCAGGAATGATCAGTTTCAGGCATTATGAGGTTCAGGAATGATCAGTTTCAGGTATTATGAGCTGGTACAGGTATTATGAGGTTCAGGTATTATGAGGTGCAGGTATTATGAGGTTCAGGTATTATGAGCAGCTACAGGTATTATGAACAGGTACAGGTATTATGAGGTACAGGTATTATGAACAGGTACAGGTATTATGAGGTACAGGTATTATGAGTTTCAGGTATTATGAGCAGCTACAGGTATTATGAGTTTCAGGTATTATGGACAGGTACAGGTATTTTGAGAAGGTACAGGTATTATGAGGTACAGGTATTATGAGGTTCAGGAATGATCCGTTTCAGGTATTATGAGCAGGTACAGGTATTATGAGTTTCAGGTATTATGAACCGGTTCAGGTAATTATATGCAGGTACAGGTAATTATGAGGTACAGGTATTATGAGGTACAGGTATTATGAGGTACAGGTATTATGAGGTACAGGTATTATGAGCAGGTACAGGTATTATGAGTTTCAGGTATTATGAGCAGGTACAGGTAATTATGAGGTACAGGTATTATGAGCAGGTACAGGTATTATAAGTTTCAGGTATTATGAGCAGGTACAGGTATTATGAGCAGGTAGAGGTATTATGAGCAGGTACAGTTCATTATGAGCAGGTACAGGTATTATGAGGTACAGTTCATTATGAGCAGGTACAGGTATTATGAGGTACAGGTATTATGAGCAGGTACAGTTCATTATGAGCAGGTACAGGTATTATGAGGTACAGTTCATTAGGAGCAGGTACATGTATTATGAGCAGGTACAGTTCATTATGAGCAGGTAGAGGTATTATGAGCAGGTTCGGTTCATTATGAGCAGGTACAGGTATTATGAGCAGGTTCGGTTCATTATGAGCAGGTACAGGTATTATGAGCAGGTACAGTTCATTATGAGCAGGTACAGGTATTATGAGCAGGTTCGGTTCATTATGAGCAGGTACAGGTATTATGAGTTTCAGGTATTATGAGCAGGTAGAGGTATTATGAGGTTCAGGAATGATCAGTTTCAGGTATTATGAGGTACAGGTATTATGAGCAGGTACAGGTATTATGAGGTACAGTTCTTTATGAGCAGGTACAATTGGATCCTCTCCCCTGGAACTATTCCCCAGGTCGTTGCTGCAAATGAGAACATGTTCTCAGTCAACTTACCTGGTAAAACAATGGATAAATAATGAGGTTCAGGTCATTATGAGCAGGTACAGGTATTTTGAGGTGCAGGTACAGGTATTTTGAGGATCGGGTATTTTGAGGTTCAGATATTTTGAGGTTCAGGTATTTTTAGCAGGTACAGGTATTTTGAGGTTCAGGTATTTTGAGCAGGTACAGGTATTTTGAGGTTCAGGTATTTTGAGCAGGTACAGGTATTTTGAGGTTCAGGTATTTTTAGCAGGTACAGTTATTTTGAGGTTCAGGTATTTTGAGCAGGTTCAGGTATTATCAGTTTCAGGTATTGTGAGTAGGTACAGGTATTATGAGCAGGTACAGGTATTTTGAGGATCAGGTAATTTTAGCAGGTACAGGTATTTTGAGGTTCAGGTATTTTTTTAGCAGGTACAGTTATTTAGAGGTTCCGGTATTTTGAGCAGGTTCAGGTATTTTGAGGTTCAGGTATTTTGAGCAGGTACAGGTATTGTGAGGTTCAGGTATTTTGAGATTTAGGTATTATGAGCAGGTACAGGTATTATGAGGTACAGGTATTAATTGCGACTACAGGTATTATGAGGTACAGGTATTATGAGCAGGTACAGGTATTATGAGGTTCAGGTATTATGTGCGACTACAGGTATTATGAGGTACAGGTAATATGTGCGACTACAGGTATTATGAGGTACAGGTAATATGAGGTTCAGGTATTATGAGGTACAGGTATTATGAGCAGGTACAGGTATTATGAGATTCAGGTATTATGTGCGACTACAGGTATTATGAGATTCAGGTATTATGAGGTTCAGGTATTATGTGGTTCAGGTATTATGAGAAGGTACAGGTATTATGAGGTTCAGGTATTATGAGGTTCAGGTATTATGAGATTCAGGTATTATGTGCGACAACAGGTATTATGAGATTCAGGTATTATGAGGTTCAGGTATTATGAGCGACTACAGGTATTATGAGGTTCAGGTATTATGAGATTCAGGTATTATGAGCGACTACAGGTATTATGAGGTTCAGGTATTATGTGGTTCAGGTATTATGAGCGACTACAGGTATTATGAGGTTCAGGTATTATGAGGTACAGGTATTATGAGATTCAGGTATTATGAGCGACTACAGGTATTATGAGGTTCAGGTATTATGAGCGACTACAGGTATTATGAGGTTCAGGTATTATGAGGTTCAGGTATTATGAGATTCAGGTATTATGAGATTCAGGTATTATGTGCGACTACATGTATTATGAGGTTCAGGTATTATGAGGTTCAGGTATTATGTGGTTCAGGTATTATGAGGTTCAGGTATTATGAGATTCAGGTATTATGAGATTCAGGTATTATGAGGTTCAGGTATTATGAGATTCAGGTATTATGTGCGACTACAGGTATTATGAGATTCAGGTATTATGTGCGACTACAGGTATTATGAGATGCAGGTATTATGAGGTTCAGGTATTATGAGATTCAGGTATTACGAGGTTCAGGTATTATGAGATTCAGGTATTATGAGATTCAGGTATTATGAGGTTCAGGTATTATGAGATTCAGGTATTATGTGCGACTACAGGTATTATGAGGTACAGGTATTATGAGGTTCAGGTATTATGAGGTACAGGTATTATGAGGTTCAGGTATTATGTGGTTCAGGTATTATGAGCAGGTACAGGTATTATGAGATTCAGGTATTATGAGGTTCAGGTATTATGAGCGACTACAGGTATTATGAGGTACAGGTATTATGAGGTGCAGGTATTATGTGGTTCAGGTATTATGAGCAGGTACAGGTATTATGAACAGGTACAGGTATTATGAGGTACAGGTATTATGAACAGGTACAGGTATTATGAGCAGGTACAGTTCATTATGAGCAGCTACAGGTATTATGAGGTACAGTTCATTATGAGCAGGTACAGGTATTATGAGGTACAGGTATTATGAGCAGGTACAGTTCATTATGAGCAGGTACAGGTATTATGAGGTACAGTTCATTATGAGCAGGTACATGTATTATGAGCAGGTACAGTTCATTATGAGCAGGTAGAGGTATTATGAGCAGGTTCGGTTCATTATGAGCAGGTACAGGTATTATTAGCAGGTTCGGTTCATTATGAGCAGGTACAGGTATTATGAGCAGGTACAGTTCATTATGAGCAGGTACAGGTATTATGAGCAGGTTCGGTTCATTATGAGCAGGTACAGGTATTATGAGTTTCAGGTATTATGAGCAGGTACAGGTAATTATGAGGTACAGGTATTATGAGGTTCAGGTATTATGAGTTTCAGGTATTATGAGCAGGTACAGGTATTTTGAGAAGGTACAGGTATTTTGAGAAGGTGCAGGTAATTATGAGCAGTTTCAGGTATTATGAGGTTCAGGGATGATCAGTTTCAGGCATTATGAGGTTCAGGAATGATCAGTTTCAGGTATTATGAGGTTCAGGAATGATCAGTTTCAGGTATTATGAGGTTCAGGAATGATCAGTTTCAGGCATTATGAGGTTCAGGAATGATCAGTTTCAGGTATTATGAGCTGGTACAGGTATTATGAGGTTCAGGTATTATGAGGTGCAGGTATTATGAGGTTCAGGTATTATGAGCAGCTACAGGTATTATGAACAGGTACAGGTATTATGAGGTACAGGTATTATGAACAGGTACAGGTATTATGAGGTACAGGTATTATGAGTTTCAGGTATTATGAGCAGCTACAGGTATTATGAGTTTCAGGTATTATCAGGGACAGGTACAGGTATTTTGAGAAGGTACAGGTATTATGAGGTACAGGTATTATGAGGTTCAGGAATGATCCGTTTGAGGTATTATGAGCAGGTACAGGTATTATGAGTTTCAGGTATTATGAACCGGTTCAGGTAATTATATGCAGGTACAGGTAATTATGAGGTACAGGTATTATGAGGTACAGGTATTATGAGGTACAGGTATTATGAGGTACAGGTATTATGAGCAGGTACAGGTATTATGAGTTTCAGGTATTATGAGCAGGTACAGGTAATTATGAGGTACAGGTATTATGAGCAGGTACAGGTATTATAAGTTTCAGGTATTATGAGCAGGTACAGGTATTATGAGCAGGTAGAGGTATTATGAGCAGGTACAGTTCATTATGAGCAGGTACAGGTATTATGAGGTACAGTTCATTATGAGCAGGTACAGGTATTATGAGGTACAGGTATTATGAGCAGGTACAGTTCATTATGAGCAGGTACAGGTATTATGAGGTACAGTTCATTATGAGCAGGTACATGTATTATGAGCAGGTACAGTTCATTATGAGCAGGTAGAGGTATTATGAGCAGGTTCGGTTCATTATGAGCAGGTACAGGTATTATGAGCAGGTTCGGTTCATTATGAGCAGGTACAGGTATTATGAGCAGGTACAGTTCATTATGAGCAGGTACAGGTATTATGAGCAGGTTCGGTTCATTATGAGCAGGTACAGGTATTATGAGTTTCAGGTATTATGAGCAGGTAGAGGTATTATGAGGTTCAGGAATGATCAGTTTCAGGTATTATGAGGTACAGGTATTATGAGCAGGTACAGGTATTATGAGGTACAGTTCTTTATGAGCAGGTACAATTGGATCCTCTCCCCTGGAACTATTCCCCAGGTCGTTGCTGCAAATGAGAACATGTTCTCAGTCAACTTACCTGGTAAAACAATGGATAAATAATGAGGTTCAGGTCATTATGAGCAGGTACAGGTATTTTGAGGTGCAGGTACAGGTATTTTGAGGATCGGGTATTTTGAGGTTCAGATATTTTGAGGTTCAGGTATTTTTAGCAGGTACAGGTATTTTGAGGTTCAGGTATTTTGAGCAGGTACAGGTATTTTGAGTTTCAGGTATTATGAGCAGGTACAGGTATTTTGAGAAGGTACAGGTATTTTGAGAAGGTGCAGGTAATTATGAGCAGTTTCAGGTATTATGAGGTTCAGGGATGATCAGTTTCAGGCATTATGAGGTTCAGGAATGATCAGTTTCAGGTATTATGAGGTTCAGGAATGATCAGTTTCAGGTATTATGAGGTTCAGGAATGATCAGTTTCAGGCATTATGAGGTTCAGGAATGATCAGTTTCAGGTATTATGAGCTGGTACAGGTATTATGAGGTTCAGGTATTATGAGGTGCAGGTATTATGAGGTTCAGGTATTATGAGCAGCTACAGGTATTATGAACAGGTACAGGTATTATGAGGTACAGGTATTATGAACAGGTACAGGTATTATGAGGTACAGGTATTATGAGTTTCAGGTATTATGAGCAGCTACAGGTATTATGAGTTTCAGGTATTATGGACAGGTACAGGTATTTGAGAAGGTACAGGTATTATGAGGTACAGGTATTATGAGGTTCAGGAATGATCCGTTTCAGGTATTATGAGCAGGTACAGGTATTATGAGTTTCAGGTATTATGAACCGGTTCAGGTAATTATATGCAGGTACAGGTAATTATGAGGTACAGGTATTATGAGGTACAGGTATTATGAGGTACAGGTATTATGAGGTACAGGTATTATGAGCAGGTACAGGTATTATGAGTTTCAGGTATTATGAGCAGGTACAGGTAATTATGAGGTACAGGTATTATGAGCAGGTACAGGTATTATAAGTTTCAGGTATTATGAGCAGGTACAGGTATTATGAGCAGGTAGAGGTATTATGAGCAGGTACAGTTCATTATGAGCAGGTACAGGTATTATGAGGTACAGTTCATTATGAGCAGGTACAGGTATTATGAGGTACAGGTATTATGAGCAGGTACAGTTCATTATGAGCAGGTACAGGTATTATGAGGTACAGTTCATTATGAGCAGGTAGAGGTATTATGAGCAGGTTCGGTTCATTATGAGCAGGTACAGGTATTATGAGCAGGTTCGGTTCATTATGAGCAGGTACAGGTATTATGAGCAGGTACAGTTCATTATGAGCAGGTACAGGTATTATGAGCAGGTTCGGTTCATTATGAGCAGGTACAGGTATTATGAGTTTCAGGTATTATGAGCAGGTAGAGGTATTATGAGGTTCAGGAATGATCAGTTTCAGGTATTATGAGGTACAGGTATTATGAGCAGGTACAGGTATTATGAGGTACAGTTCTTTATGAGCAGGTACAATTGGATCCTCTCCCCTGGAACTATTCCCCAGGTCGTTGCTGCAAATGAGAACATGTTCTCAGTCAACTTACCTGGTAAAACAATGGATAAATAATGAGGTTCAGGTCATTATGAGCAGGTACAGGTATTTTGAGGTGCAGGTACAGGTATTTTGAGGATCGGGTATTTTGAGGTTCAGATATTTTGAGGTTCAGGTATTTTTAGCAGGTACAGGTATTTTGAGGTTCAGGTATTTTGAGCAGGTACAGGTATTTTGAGGTTCAGGTATTTTGAGCAGGTACAGGTATTTTGAGGTTCAGGTATTTTTAGCAGGTACAGTTATTTTGAGGTTCAGGTATTTTGAGCAGGTTCAGGTATTATCAGTTTCAGGTATTGTGAGTAGGTACAGGTATTATGAGCAGGTACAGGTATTTTGAGATTTAGGTATTTTGAGCAGGTACAGGTATTTTGAGGTTCAGGTATTTTGAGCAGGTACAGGTATTTTGAGGTTCAGGTATTTTTAGCAGGTACAGTTATTTTGAGGTTCCGGTATTTTGAGCAGATTCAGGTATTATCAGTTCAGGTATTGTGAGCAGGTACAGGTATTGTGAGGTTCAGGTATTTTGAGATTTAGGTATTATGAGCAGGTACAGGTATTATGAGGTACAGGTATTTTGAGCAGGACTCAGGTATTATGAGGTTCAGGTATTATGAGCAGGTACAGGTATTATGAGGAGGTTCAGGTATTATTGCATACTACAGGTATTATAGGTACAGGTATTATGAGCGAGGTACAGGTTCATTATGAGGTACAGGTATTATGTATTAGGTTCAGGTATTATGAGGTTCAGGTATTATGAGTTCAGGTACAGGTATTCAGGTATTATGAGATTCAGGTATTATGTGCGACTACAGGTATTATGAGGTTCAGGTATTATGAGGTTCAGGTATTATGTGCAACAACAGGTATTATGAGAATGTACAGAGGTTCAGGTATTATGAGGTTCAGGTATTATGAGGTTCAGGTATTATGAGCTTCAGGTATTATGAGGTACAGGTATTATGAGATTCAGGTATTATGAGGTTCAGGTATTATGAGCGACTACAGGTATTATGAGGTTCAGGTATTATGAGGTTCAGGTATTATGAGATTCAGGTATTATGAGGTTCAGGTATTATGGTTCAGGTATTATGTATTATGAGGTTCAGGTATTATGAGGTTCAGGTATTATGAGGTTCAGGTATTATGAGATTCAGGTATTATGAGCGACAACAGGTATTATGAGGTACAGGTATTATGAGGTTCAGGTATTATGAGGTTCAGGTATTATGAGATTCAGGTATCATGAGATTTAGGTATTATGAGATTCAGGTATTATGAGGTTCAGGTATTATGAGGTTCAGGTATTATGAGGTTCAGGTATTATGTGGTTCAGGTATTATGAGGTTCAGGTATTATGAGATATGAGTTCAGGTATTATGAGGTTCAGGTATTATGAGGTTCAGGTATTATGAGATTCAGGTATTATGAGCAGGTATTATGAGGTTCAGGTATTATGAGATTCAGGTATTATGAGATTCAGGTATTATGTGCGACTACAGGTATTATGAGATGCAGGTATTATGAGGATCAGGTATTATGAGATTCAGGTATTACGAGGTTCAGGTATTATGAGATTCAGGTATTATGAGATTCAGGTATTATGAGGTTCAGGTATTATGAGATTCAGGTATTATGTGCGACTACAGGTATTATGAGGTACAGGTATTATGTGGTTCAGGTATTATGAGGTACAGGTATTATGAGGTTCAGGTATTATGTGGTTGAGGTATTATGAGCAGGTACAGGTATTATGAGATTCAGGTATTATGAGGTTGAGTTCATTATTATGAGCAGGTACAGGTATTATGAGGTACAGGTATTATGAGGTGCAGGTATTATGTGGTTCAGGTATTATGAGCAGGTACAGGTATTATGAGATTCAGGTATTATGAGGTTCAGGTATTATGAGCGACTACAGGTATTATGAGGTTCAGGTATTATGAGGTTCAGGTATTATGTGGTTCAGGTATTATGAGCAGGTACAGGTATTATGAGATTCAGGTATTATGAGGTACAGGTATTATGTGGTTCAGGTATTATGAGCAGGTACAGGTATTATGAGATTCAGGTATTATGAGGTACAGGTATTATACATTACATTACATTTACATGTGTGGTTCAGGTATTATGAGCTTCTACAGGTATTATGAGATACAGGTATTATGAGGTTCAGGTATTATGAGGTACAGGTATTATGAGATTCAGGTATTATGAGGTTCAGGTATTATGAGATTCAGGTATTATGAGGTTCAGGTATTATGAGCGACTACAGGTATTATGAGATTCAGGTATTATGTGGTTCAGGTATTATGAGATACAGGTATTATGAGGTTCAGGTATTATGAGCGACTACAGGTATTATGAGGTACAGGTAATATGAGGTGCAGGTATTATGAGATTCAGGTATTATGAGGTTCAGGTATTATGAGATTCAGGTATTATGAGATTCAGGTATCATGAGATTTAGGTATTATGAGATTCAGGTATTATGAGGTTCAGGTATTATGAGGTTCAGGTATTATGAGATTCAGGTATTACGAGGTTCAGGTATTATGAGATTCAGGTATTATGAGATTCAGGTATTATGAGCGACTACAGGTATTATGAGATTCAGGTATTATGAGCGACTACAGGTATTATGAGGTACAGGTATTATGAGGTACAGGTATTATGTGTGACTACAGGTATTATGAGGTACAGGTATTATGAGGTACAGGTATTATGTGCGACTACAGGTATTATGAGGTACAGGTATTATGAGATTCAGGTATTATGAGGTACAGGTATTATGTGCGACTACAGGTATTATGAGGTTCAGGTATTATGAGGTACAGGTATTATGAGGTACAGGTGTTATGAGGTTCAGGTATTATGAGGTTCAGGTATTATGAGCGACTACAGGTATTATGAGGTTCAGGTATTATGAGCGACTACAGGTATTATGAGATTCAGGTATTATGAGGTACAGGTATTATGAGCAGGTACAGGTATTATGAGGTTAGGGTATTATGAGATTCAGGTATTATGAGGTACAGGTATTATGAGCAGGTACAGGTATTATGAGATTCAGGTATTATGAGGTTCAGGTATTATGAGTGACTACAGGTATTATGAGGTTCAGGTATTATGAGCTACTACAGGTATTATGAGAATCAGGTATTATGAGATTCAGGTATTATGTGCGACTACAGGTATTATGAGGTACAGGTATTATGAGGTTCAGGTATTATGAGGTTCAGGTATTATGATGAGGTACAGGTATTATGAGCGACACAGGTATTATGAGGTTCAGGTATTATGTGCGACTACAGGTATTATGAGATTCAGGTATTATGAGGTACAGGTATTATGAGGTTCAGGTATTATGAGGTACAGGTATTATGAGATTCAGGTATTATGAGAATCAGGTATTATGAGATTCAGGTATTATGAGAATCAGGTATTATGAGCGACTACAGGTATTATGAGAATCAGGTATTATGTGCGACTACAGGTATTATGAGGTTCAGGTATTATGAGGTTCAGGTATTATGAGATTCAGGTATTATGAGGTACAGGTATTATGTGCGACTACAGGTATTATGAGGTTCAGGTATTATGAGGTACAGGTATTATGTGCGACTACAGGTATTATGAGGTTCAGGTATTATGAGATTCAGGTATTATGAGGTTCAGGTATTATGAGCAGGTACAGGTATTATGAGCGACTACAGGTATTATGAGGTACAGGTATTATGAGTGACTACAGTTATTTTGAACAGGTATTATGTGGTTCAGGTATTATGAACAGGTATTATGAGGTACAGGTAATATGAACAGGTATTATGAGGTTCAGGTATTATGAACAGGTATTATGAGGTTCAGGTGAACAATTATGAGGTTCAGGAGGTATTATGAGGTTCAGGTATTATGAACAGGTATTATGAGGTTCAGGTATTATGAACAGGTATTATGAGGTTCAGGTATTATGAACAGGTATTATGAGGTTCAGGTATTATGAACAGGTATTATGAGGTTCAGGTATTATGAACAGGTATTATGAACAGGTATTATGAACAGGTATTATGAGGTTCAGGTATTTTGAACATGTATTATGAGGTTCAGGTATTTTGAACAGGTACTGGTAATATATTGCCATTTGCCGTCCAGTTGGACCTATGTGCTGAGTTGGGGCAATGTTTGTGTGGCCAATACTCCCTGTTCATGTCCAGGTTTTGACCTCTGTTGGGTTCTTATCCACTGGGCCCTTTCAGAGAGTACTGTCTGACAGATCACAGCCCTCCCTCAGCTGGGTCACGGCATCATTCGTCTGTTTCAGAGGTACACACAGTTCCCCTATACCAGGCGTTCCCAAAGTCGGTCCTACCCTACACAGCTGATTGAAATAACTACAACTGAATCAGCTGTGTAGTGCTTGGGCATCATCTGTGTAGTGCTTGGGCATCAACTGTGTGTTTTAGTGCTAGTGTGTACAGTGGGGGCCCCGGGACCGGGTTTGGGAAACCCTAAACAGCCGGTGAACAGGCGAACATTAAACTGCAGTGATGGTAGGTTTTTCAAATGTAAATCATGGTGATGGACTGCAGTTAGTCATGTTGTAATAAGGGCACCAAGTGAGAGTACTTGAAACAGAAAAAAAACATCCACTCCATCAATACGCAATTGATTTGTGATGCACAAATGGCACTCACAAATGTTGTTGCCCGTTGGCCCAGTTCAAGTCGCGACTCATTCATCCTGATGAACAGCAGTGTGGGCAAGAGATTTCAAGCAGGAGCTGTGAGAGACAGCTGTCTCCCTTTGTAAGTGATTGAATATATTGGTAGGCCTAGTTATGAAATAGTCACAATTACTTCCCCTGCATCATCTAAAGGTTTTATCTCCCCATCCCAGGTGATACAGAATATTCCCTAAAATCCTGACTGCTCACCCCGCTCACTAACCCCCCGTGCGCACAAAAGAGGCGCTTCAATGAGTGCCCTGTCCAACCCGCTCTCTGCCTCACCCGCTAACGGTCCCACCCGCTCCCTGCCCCTCCCGGTCCCACCCGCTCCCGGTCCCACCCGCTCTCTGTCCCACCCTCTCCCTGTCCCACCCTCTCTCTGTCCCACCCTCTCCCTGTCCCACCCACTCCCTGTCCCACCCTCTCCCTGTCCCACCCTCTCCCTGTCCCACCCTCTGTGTAATCTGAGGGAAATATGTCTCTCTAATATGGTCATACATTGGGCAGGAGGTTAGGAAGTGCAGCTCAGTTTCCACCTCATTTTGTGGGCAGTGAGCACATAGCCTGTCTTCTCTTGAGAGCCAGGTCTGCCTACAGCGGCCTTTCTCAATAGCAAGTCTATGTTCACTGAGTCTGTACATAGTCAAAGCTTTCCTTAAGTTTGGGTCAGTCACAGTGGTCAGGTATACTCTCTAAGGCCAAATAGCATTCTAGTTTGCTCTGTTTGTTTTGTTAATTCTTTCCAATGTGTCAAGTAATAATCTTTTTGTTTTCTCATGATTTGGTTGGGTCTAATTGTGCTGTTGTCCTGGGGCTCTGTGCGGTGTGTTTGTGTTTGTGAACTGAGCCCCAGGTTAAGGGACTCTTCTCCAGGTTCATCTCTCTGTACGTGATGGCATTGTTATGGAAGGTTTGGGAATCGCTTCCTTTTAGGTGGTTGTAGAATTTAACGGCCCTTTACTGGATTTTGATAATTAGTGCTCTGCATGCATTATTTGGTGTTCTACGTTGTACACGGAGGATATTTTTGCAGAATTCTGCATGCAGAGTCTCAATTTGGCGTTTGTCCCATTTTGTGAAGTCTTGGTTGGTGAGCGGACCCCAGACCTCACAACCATAAAGGGGAATGGGCTCTATGACGGATTCAAGTATATTTTTTCTTTCTCTCTCTCTCTCTCTCTCTCTCTCTCTCTCTCTCTCTCTCTCTCTCTCTCTCTGTCTCTCTGTCTCTCTCTCTGTCTCTCTCTGTACCGCACCTGCTGTCTCGACCTCTGAATGCTCGGCTATGAAAATCCAACTGACATTTACCCCTGAGATGATGAGCTGTTACCTCTATAACCAATGTGATTATTATTTGACTCTGCTGGTCATCTATGAACATCTTGGCCATGTTCTGTTATAATCTCCACCCCACATAGCTTGGTTCCTCTCTAGGTTTCTTCCTAGGTTTTGGCCTTTCTAGAGAGTTTTTCCTAGCCACCGTGCTTCTACACCTGCATTGCTTGCTGTTTGGGGTTTTAGGCTGGGTTTCTGTACAGCACTTTGAGATATCAGCTGGTGTAAAAAGGGCTTTGCAAATACATTTAATTGATTGATTGATTACACTAAATTACTATTAATGTTATGCTTCGCCTGTCATCTCAACCGGCGATCAGCGTTGACCCACGTTTTGTACAGCTGCATCACTGCACATAGAGTGATGTTGTATGAACAGACAACAGAGGACGCTGAGGACAATTTCCAGTTTCTATGTGAATAATTACATTGGACAATGTACAGACACGTCTCTTTTCTAGTTTTGTTGACTTGTCCTTGATTAGTGAAGAGTTGTCTTCACACTATTATTAAGTGCACACGGAAGAATTTCTCTCCAATTTCAACATGGTGGTTATTGATTGAGGCAGAGGACTTTGGACAGTCAGTAATTAAATGGAACGATTGGAGGGTGTAAAATTAGCCTTCATGTCGTTAGACTGGAATGGCGAAGAGAGAAAAAAAAATACTGTTCCTCGATGACTGATTACTGAGGGCCAATTAAAAGGAGGAGCGGGGGGGGTGAGAGATGTGACGGAGAGGAGTATGGATTTGTCTGAGGTAATGAACTCTTCACCAGCTATCGATCCGCAAGGATGAAGGATCCACTTTGAACAAGCCTGTGGACTTGGTGGGAAGGCTTTATTTTGAGGACTGTAAATAAAATCTCCCAAATAGTCGGCAATTTATCTTCAGGCGCTGGAAAACATGTAAGGTCTAGGCTTTGGTTCTCAACATTGCTTGGAAACAAGAATCTTAGTGCAAATGTATTATCAAACCCCTCTCACGATTTTCTTTGATACGGAAAGTGGTCTCCCTTCAAGGTTAAGATCATTATTCCTGTTTAAGAGAATCAATCCCCTCTGGAAGATGGTTTGTTGGACTTTTAGTACCTCTCTCACACTCCATGTGTTATTTAGTGCTCTGGGCACGGGTCTATCTGGAGTTACCACGTCAACTAGCATCTCCAGGAACTGTACAACAGCTTAGTGTAGAGAATATGTTCATTACAGTCATTTCTGTCAAAAGCTGAGGATCACAACTTTGGGAATTGCGCACTGTATCGGTTAGACTCTTGGTCCCTTGGCGTGACAGAAGGCATGAATATGTCTGCTGCAGTTACAGTTCACTGTGCCCTTAAGGTTATGACCGCTGTATTGGGGGAGACATTTTATTTACACTGTTTTGTTATGTTTTGACACTTTGTGCACAGACAGGAAGTCCATTCATAAATATCTGCAAGGTTATCTGAGCCCTGGAGCAGAATTCAATTACATTTTGTCAAGGAAGTGGGTATCTGTCAGCAATAAAGGTTATTCAGGAAACCAAGCACTGACATCCACCTAGCTAGTGACTTGAAAAATGGAGGAGGATAGGGGGGCGGCAGGTAGCCTAGTGGTTACAGCGTTGGTCCAGTAACTGAAAGGTTGCTGGATCAAATCACTGAGCTGACAAGGTAAAAATCTGTTGTTCTACCCCTGAGCAAGGCCGTTAACCCACTGTTCCCTGGTAGGCTGTCAATGTATATAAGAATTTGTCCTTAACTGATTTGCCTAGTTAAATAAAGGTTACATTTGATTTAAATAAATAGGAGACCAAGCACTGACGTCTATAGATGTTCTTTACCATTCGGTCATCAGATTTGCCACCAATGATCATTATTGGACACATCACACCAATCTATATTCCCGAAACTGGTCATCTCTGTATACCTGGCGCAAGACCCACTGATTGATGATTATTTATAAAACTCTGTTAGGCCTCACTCCTCCCTATCTGAGATATCTACTGCAGCCCTCATCCTCCACATACAACACCCTTTCTGACAGTCAAATTCTGTTATTAAAGGTTGCCAAAGCACACACGTCCCTGGGTCGCTCCTCTTTTCAGTTCGTTGCAGCTAGAGACTGGAACGAGCTGCAGACAACACTCAAACGGGACAGTTTTATCTCCATCTCTTCATTCAAAGACTCTTATTGATAGTTGTGGCTGCTTCGCGTGATGTAGTTTTGTTCTCCACCTTCTTGCCTTTGTGCTGTTGTCTGTGCCCAATAATGTTTGTACCATATTTTGTGTTGCTACCATGTTGTGTTGCTGTCATGTTGTTGTCATGTTGTGTTGCTACCATGCTGTGTTGCTGTCATGTTGTTTTCGTGTTGTGTTGCTACCATGTTGTTGTCGTCTGCTAAATGACTTAAATGTAAATGTAAATGTTGTGTTGCTACCGTGTTGTTGTTGTGTTGTGTTGCTACCATGCTGTGTTGCTGTCATGTTGTTTTCGTGTTGTGTTGCTACCATGTTGTTGTCATGTTGTGTTGCTACCGTGTTGTTGTCGTGTTGTGTTGCTACCATGCTGTGTTATCATGTGTTGCTACCATGTTGTTGTCGTGTTGTGATGCTACTATGCTGTGTTGCTGTCATGTTGTTTTCGTGTTGTGTTGCTACCATGTTGTTGTCGTGTTGTATTGCTACCATACTGTGTTGTCATGTGTTGCTACCATGTTGTTGTCATCTTGTGTTGCTACCATGCTGTGTTGTCATGTGTTGCTACCATGTTGTTGTCGTGTTGTGTTGCTACCATGCTGTGTTGCTACCATGTTGTTGTCGTGTTGTGTTGCTACCATACTGTGTTGTCATGTGTTGCTACCATGTTGTTGTCGTGTTGTGTTGCTACCATGCTGTGTTGTCATGTGTTGCTACCATGTTGTTGTCGTGTTGTGTTGCTACCATGTTGTGTTGCTACCATTTTGTGTTGTTGTCTCAGTTCTATCTTGTGGTGCCTCTCTTGTCGTGATGTGTCATTTGTCCTATATTTAGTTTGTATTTATTTTATCTCAGCCCACGTCTCCGCAGGAGGCCTTTTGGTGGGCCATCATTGTAAATAAGACTTACCTGACATGTCTTAAATAAAGGTTAAATAAAAATATAAAATAGACAGGGACTGCACGGAGACAACAGAGCATGTCTTAGATAAAGGTTAAATAAAAAATATAAAATAGACAGGGACCGCACGGAGACAACAGAGCATGTCTTAGATATCGTAAAAGGCAAATTATTTTAACTTAAAACATTTAAGAAAGACATTTATAGTAAAATATTATGGGAAATGGGAATGAGAGGGCTACTTACACAGTGTTGGAAGGGATCACAGCAGTGATTGAATGAGGGTATGAGGCATGAGATGAGGTGTTCAGAGTCTTCAGTGCAAATCAAATCAAATCAAATTATATTAGTCAAATGAGCTGAATATAACAGTGAACTGTTTACTTACGAGCCCCTAACCAACAATGCAGTTTAAAAAAAATACAGATAAGAATAAGAGATAAAAGTAACAAGTACTTAAAGAGCAGCAGTAAAATAACAATAGCGAGACTATATACAGGGGGGTACTGATACAGAGTCAATGTCCGGGGGCACCGGTTGTTTGAGATAGTATGTACATGAAGGTAGAGTTATTAAAGTGACTATGCATAGATGACAATAGAGAGTAGCAGCGGTGTAAAGACGGGGTGAGAGTGGGTGGAGCACTGCAAATAGTCTGGGTAGCCATTTGACTAGATGTTCAGGAGTCTAATAGCTTGGGGGTAGAAGCTGTTTAGGAGCCTCTTGGACCTAGACTTGGCGCTCCGGTATCGCTTGCCGTGTGGTAGCAGAGAGAACAGTCTATGACTAGGGTGGCTGGAGTCTTTGACCATTTTTAGGGGCTTCCTCTGACACCGCCTGGTATAGAGGTCCTGGATGGCAGGAAGATTGGCCCCAGTGACGTACTGGGCCGTACGCACTACCCTCTGTAGCGCCTTGCGGTCGGAGGCCGAGCAGTTGCCATACCAGGCCGTGATGCAACCATTCAGGATGCTCTTGATGGTGCAGCTGTAGAACCTTTTGAGGATCTGAGGACCCATGCCAAATATTTTCAGTCTCCCGAGGGGGAATATATTTTTGTCGTGCCCTCTTCACAACTGTTTTGGTGTGCTTGGACCATGTTAGTTTGTTGGTGATGTGGACACCAATGAACGTGAAGCTCTCAACTTGCTCCACTGCAGCTCCATCGATGAATATGTGGCCATTCTCGGATCTCTTTTTCCTGTAGTCCACAATCATCTCCTTTGTCTTGATCATGTTGAGGGAGAGGTTGTTGTTCTGGCACCACACAACCAGGTCTCTGACCTCCTCCCTATAGGCTGTCTCATCGCTGTCTGTGATCTGGCCTGACACTGTTGTGTCATCAGCTAATTTAATGATGGTGTTGGAGTCGTGCTTGGCCACGCAGACATGAGTGAACAGGGAGTACAGGAGGGGCCCCTGTGTTGAGGATCAGCGTAGTGTTGTTAGCGGATGTGTTGTTACCTACCCTTACCACCTAAGTCCAGGATCCAGTTGCAGAGGGAGGTGTTTAGGCCCAGAGTCCTTGGCTTATTGATGAGCTTTGAGGGCACTACGGTGTTGAACGCTGAGCTGTAGTCAGCGTTACAGGTGTGAAAAGGCAGTGTGGAGTGCAATAGAGATTGCATCATCTGTGGGTCTGTTGGGCAGTATGAAAATTGGAGTGGGTCTAGGGTTTCTCGGATGATGGTGTTGATGTGAGCCATTACCAGCCTTTCAAAGCATTTCATGGCTATAGACGTGAGTGCTACGGGTCGGTAGTCATTTATGCAGGTTAACCTAGTGTTCTTGGGCACAGGCACTATGGTGGTCTGCATAAAACATGTTGGTATTACAGACTCGGACAGGGAGAGGTTGAAAATGTGAGTGAAGACACTTGCTAGATGGTCAGCACATGCTCGCAGTACACATCCTGGTAATCCGTCTGACCCTGCGGCCTTGTGAATGTTGACCTGTTTAAAGGTCTTACTCACATCGGCTGCAGAGAGCGTGATCACATAGTCTTCCCGGAACAGCTGGTGCTCTCATGCATGTTTCAGTGTTATTTTCCTCGAAGCGAGCATAGAAGTAGTTTAGCTCATCTGGTAGGCTATGGTTGAGGTGTTCAGAGGCTTGACTTCAGTGCAGGACAGTTGTTGAGGTGTTCAGAGGCTTCAGTGCAGGACAGGGGTTGAGGTGTTCAGAGGTTTCAGTGCAAGACAGGCTCATCATGGATGGATGGTGCTGGAGAAGAGTTCAGCTCTTCCACTGAGGGCAGGACAGGATTTGACTGGGAAGACAACGACTAAGACAACAGTTAGACAAAATAAATAAGAATTAGTTAGTTTAAGCAAGGAGTAAAACCACATTGATGTGCAATAATGTGACTGTGTTTGTGTATGTAATTGACTTTACGGTAATGAGAGAAAATTCACAGGGCTACTCCGTTGCTTGGCGAGGAAACGCTCAATGTGACAATGGATGAAATGAGATATGGCTTCAGTTCATGTCAGCAGAGAGTTAACACTGGTATCGGAGTGGCCATCACCTCTTAATCAGTAGAGAGTTAACACTGGTATTGGAGTGGCCATCACCTCTTAATCAGTAGAGAGTTAACACTGGTATTGGAGTGGCCATCACCTCTTAATCAGCAGAGAGTTAACACTGGTATTGGAGTGGCCATCACCTCTTAATCAGTAGAGAGTTAACACTGGTATTGGAGTGGCCATCACCTCTTAATCAGTAGAGAGTTAACACTGGTATTGGAGTGGCCATCACCTCTTAATCAGTAGAGAGTTAACACTGGTATTGGAGTGGCCATCACCTCTTAATCAGTAGAGAGTTAACACTGGTATTGGAGTGGCCATCACCTCTTAACCAGCAGAGAGTTAACACTGGTATTGGAGTGGCCATCACCTCTTAACCAGCAGAGAGTTAACACTGGTATTGGAGTGGCCATCACCTCTTAATCAGTAGAGAGTTAACACTGGTATTGGAGTGGCCATCACCTCTTAATCAGTAGAGAGTTAACACTGGTATTGGAGTGGCCATCACCTCTTAATCAGTAGAGAGTTAACACTGGTATTGGAGTGGCCATCACCTCTTAATCAGTAGAGAGTTAACACTGGTATTGGAGTGGCCATCACCTCTTAACCAGCAGAGAGTTAACACTGGTATTGGAGTGGCCATCACCTCTTAATCAGTAGAGAGTTAACACTGGTATTGGAGTGGCCATCACCTCTTAATCAGTAGAGAGTTAACACTGGTATTGGAGTGGCCATCACCTCTTAACCAGCAGAGAGTTAACACTGGTATTGGAGTGGCCATCACCTCTTAATCAGCAGAGAGTTAACACTGGTATTGGAGTGGCCATCACCTCTTAATCAGCAGAGAGTTAACACTGGTATTGGAGTGGCCATCACCTCTTAATCAGTAGAGAGTTAACACTGGTATTGGAGTGGCCATCACCTCTTAATCAGTAGAGAGTTAACACTGGTATTGGAGTGGCCATCACCTCTTAATCAGTAGAGAGTTAACACTGGTATTGGAGTGGCCATCACCTCTTAACCAGCAGAGAGTTAACACTGGTATTGGAGTGGCCATCACCTCTTAATCAGTAGAGAGTTAACACTGGTATTGGAGTGGCCATCACCTCTTAATCAGGGAACAGGAGGTTGACCTAGATGTAAAAACAAATAGCAGATACATTCCATGACATCAGTATCATCATAGGTTTAGGCAACAACTCCAAAATCTCAGAATTCACAAAGTCAAACACAGACTGCACCTCTTGCCCACTTGACACGTCAAAGTAGCTCAAGAAACGTCCCTGAATAAAGCCCTGATCATCCACATACCTGACGATAACTGACAACTGCGAGTGACAACTGACTGTGGTTGTGGTTTAATCTATTTGCACAAAACAAATATCCAGTGCATGAACCTCTTTTTTGATCTCACTTTTAATGAACGATGCGATGGAAGCTTTCAAATCATTCTGAATTGATTTCGAACATCCCAGAGTAGAAACATCCTTATGCTTAGCAAGTAAAGCATTGTAACGTTTAATTACCTCTGCAAGCTCCTCGTAGTTTCCCTTGTTAGCGGAACTTTCCCTCTCATTGTGGCCCTTGAAAGCCAACTCTTACATGCCCCAAAACAATGCAGTAGTGTCGAAGGCTACTTTCGAGGAACTAGTTCACATGGATCCTGCCCGTACATGGATCCTGGTGATCTTTGCCTAATTCTACGAGGCCACTTCCTGTTGACCTCTAACCTCAGGTGGAGTTGGACCTGCCGCGTCCCCAGAGAGTGGTTCAGCTGCCAGACATCTCATGGGACCAGTACATGTCAGGACTGGGAGACTTCGAGAGGGAGTTCTGTAACAAGAAACGCACAACCAGGAGGCTCAAACTCATATTCGATAAGGGTGAGTTGACCAGGAGGCTCAAACTCATATTCGATAAGGGTGAGTTGACCAGGAGGCTCAAACTCATATTCGATAAGGGTGAGTTGACCAGGAGGCTCAAACTCATATTCGATAAGGGTGAGTTGACCAGGAGGCTCAAACTCATATTCGATAAGGGTGAGTTGACCAGGAGGCTCAAACTCATATTCGATAAGGGTGAGTTGACCAGGAGGCTCAACTCATATTGGCTGTTTGAGAACATCCCTGTTTCTTCTTGTGTTGCGCAGTTTGAATACGTAGACCTTCGTCCATTGCATGATCGATGACGCTTTTACCCAAAAGCTTGAATCTGATGTGGGCAATGCAATGGGTTCTTCAACATAAAATCCACTACATTGTCGTTAGCATTAGCTAGCCATTCTGGCGGAGAAAACTGCGCTCTGGTAGCTGCTACTAAAGTTAGCAAGGCAAATTGAAATACATGGCACTAACTCTGTGCAAAGTTAAAGTTCTAAAACCATGAAAATTTGCCTTGCCTTGAAAACTCTGAATTTGAATTGAATAATGAATAATGCTCACCTATCACTATTTCATTATCTCAATGCCTCAATATATTCAGCAATGTCACCAACTCATCAAGCCTCTAAATCACATAGTATTTTGTATTTATTATGGATCCATATTAGCTGCTGCCAAGTCAGCAGCTACTCTTCCTGGGGTCCAGCAAAAAAAAGATATATATATTACAATACATTCAAAGAGTTCACAACACACTGTGTGCCCTCAGGCCCCTACTCCACTACTACCACATAGCTACAACACACTGTGTGCCCTCAGGCCCCTACTCCACTACTACCACATAGCTATAGTACAAAATCAGTGTGTGTGTGTGTCTCTTCACAGTCCCTGATGTTCCATAAGATGTATTTGTATCTGTTTATAAATCTGATTCTCCTGCTGCATCAGTTTCCTGATGTGGAATAGAGTTCCATGTAGTTGTGGCTCTATGTAGTACTGTGCACCTCCCATAGTATGTTCTGGACTTGGAGACTGTGAAGAGACCTTGTGGGGGTATGCATGGGGTGTCTGAGCTGTGTGCCAGTAGTTCAAACAGACAGCTCAGTGCTTTCAACATGTCAAGACCTCTCATAAATACAAGTGGGGATGAAGTCAAGCTCTCCTCCGCTTTGAGCCAGGAGAGATTGACATGCATATTACTAATATTAGCTCTCTGTGTTGATCCAAGGACCAGCTGTGATGCCCTGTTCGGAGTCAATTGCAGTTTTCCCTTTTTGTGGTACCTGACCCCACGACTGAACAGTAGTCCAGGTGTGACAGAACTAGGGCCTGTAGGACCTGCCTTGTCGATAGTGCTGGTAAGAAGGCAGAGCAGCGCTTTATGATGGACAAACTTCTCATCTTAGCTACCTTTGTATCAATATGTTTTGACCATGACAGTCACGCTCAATTTCCACATTATTTATGACAAGATTTAGTTTAGGTTTAGGGTTTAGTGAATGATTTGTCCCAAATACAATGCTTTTAGTTTTACAAATATTTAGGACTAACTTAATTCCTTGCCACCCACTTTGAAACTAACTGTAGTCATTTCAGTCGCTGTAGTATCTGACATGTATAGGGTTGAGTCATCCGCATACATAGACATACTGGCTCTAGTCAGTGCCTTTGGCATGTCGTTAGTAAAGATTGAAAAAAGTAATGGGCCTAGACAGCTGCCCTGGGGAATTACTGATCCTACCTGGATTATGTTGGAGAGGCTTCCATTAAAGAACACCCTGAGTGTTCTGTTAGACAGGTAACTCTTTATCCACAATAGAGCAGGGGGTGTAAAGCCATAACACATACATTTTCCCAGCAGTAGACTATGATCCATAATGTTAATGTCACACTGAAGTCGAACAAAACAGCCCCCACATTCTTTTTATTATCATTTTTTCTCTCAGCCAAATCAGTCATTTGTGTAAGGGCTGTGCTTGTTGAATGTCCTTCCCTGATCCTTTGATTGGGTGGACAACATGTCAGTTTATGTTGCAAGACTTTTGATTGGTCGGAGGACGTCCTCTGGAAATGGTCATAATTTCCATGTGGGTCTATGGAAGGAGGTGAGGAGCACGAGCTTCCTAGGTGTTGTATTGAAGTTAATGTAGCCAGAGGAAGACAGAAAATAGTCAACCAACTGTAGACTCTTAGATCCTACCCATCGTGCACAGACCTCAGTTCAACATCTAGTTTGGATTTACATTTGGTTGAGTTGTCGACTAACGTGAATTCAATGTGAAATTGGGTTTCAATTAAAAGTTGCTTGAAAAAATATATATATTAAATTTGATGACTTTCTGCCAGTCCAATTAGTTTTGCACGTTGATTCAACGTCATCACCTTGATTATTTTTGTTGTTGTTGTTGAACTGACGTGGAAACAACATTGATTCAAACCAGTTTCTGCCTTCTACACCCACAGCGTCATGTACATGTCAGAGAGGCACTCAGATGTTGTATATGGAACCAATTCCTAGACACTTCAAACCTCCAATTAAGAAAGGTGATAAGAGAAAGGTGAAAGGTCATACGTCTGCAGAATCGGTCATATTAAGCTGAAGCTGGTTAGAAATGAATATTCCTTTTAAACGGAGGGAAAACATTCAACTTAGGGTTTTTAGTCTCCTTCTTTAGCTGGGAAATGCATGAGCCATGTTTGTGTAATAGCCATGCTCAAGGGCTCGTAAACATCTTGAAAAAGTTGCTTGTAAAATGGGGGTAAAGCCCCCATTCAATAAAAGTGTTTTTTTTTCTGAATGAAAGGGGCCATGACATCATTTCTGTTTGTGGGCTAATCTCTGGAACCAATACTCCGTTCTGGCAGCAGTGCTAACCCAGACCAATATGAAACAAGTAGAGATAGGAGAGAGAGAGAGAAAAAATCTTTGGATGAAGACCATACGCTACAATCACGAAACAACCTTTTGTTAATTTCACTGATAAATTAACAATTTGTAGTATTTTATTGGAGATGACACGGTGTCTTTGAGGTTTGCCAGCTTTGATTTGTTTGAGAAGCGAAGACCGATGTTGCCAATGTGGTTTTATGTTGTGTTTAAAAAAGCTGATTTTGATCAGTAAAGTAAAAGTGTTCCACAACACTGCTCAGGAATTCTGGAACTTCTCTGGAGTGCTGTTCTGGCCCTAATTAACCCTGTCACATTTGGCAAAACCATGTTGGACAAATGTGAGGTTCAAACATTGGCGCACTGCCTGTTTGGATCTGTGCAACTTCCATAATTCTACTACATCAGAGGTCATGACAATGTACTGTATGGACCTATTGTTGTATCTAAGTCAACTGGAGAGGTCTCCGACATTTCCTGTGAACAGTATGGGCAATGTACTGTATGGACCTATTGTTGTATCTAAATCAACTGGAGAGGTCTCCGACATTTCCTGTGAACAGTATGGGCAATGTACTGTATGGACCTATTGTTGTATCTAAGTCAACTGGAGAGGTCTCCGACATTTCCTGTGAACAGTATGGGCAATGTACTGTATGGACCTATTGTTGTATCTAAGACAACTGGAGAGGTCTCCGACATTTCCTGTGAACAGTATGGGCAATGTACTGTATGGACCTATTGTTGTATCTAAATCAACTGGAGAGGTCTCCAACATTTCCTGTGAACAGTATGGGCAATGTACTGTATGGACCTATTGTTGTATCTAAGACAACTGGAGAGGTCTCCAACATTTCCTGTCAACAGTATGGGCAATGTACTGTATGGACCTATTGTTGTATCTAAATCAACTGGAGAGGTCTCCAACATTTCCTGTGAACAGTATGGGCAATGTACTCTATGGACCTATTGTTGTATCTAAATCAACTGGAGAGGTCTCCAACATTTCCTGTGAACAGTATGGGCAATGTACTCTATGGACCTATTGTTGTATCTAAGTCAACTGGAGAGGTCTCCAACATTTCCTGTGAACAGTATGGGCAATGTACTGTATGGACCTATTGTTGTATCTAAATCAACTGGAGAGGTCTCCAACATTTCCTGTGAACAGTATGGGCAATGTACTGTATGGACCTATTGTTGTATCTAAATCAACTGGAGAGATCTCCAACATTTCCTGTGAACAGTATGGGCAATGTACTGTATGGACCTATTGTTGTAACTAAGTCAACTGGAGAGGTCTCCAACATTTCCTGTGAACAGTATGGGCAATGTACTGTATGGACCTATTGATGTATCTAAGTCAACTAGAGAGGTCTCCAACATTTCCTGTGAACTTTGTGTGTGTGTGTGTGTGTGTGTGTGTGTGTGTGTGTGTGTGTGTGTGTGTGTGTGTGTGTGTGTGTGTGTGAAGACATTAGCCTGCAGAGTACAAGACCAACTTTGCTAGGGATGGTTGTCACGAATCGTTTGTGTCAAATGAAAACAGAACTGTAAGATAAGTAAGGGGTAGGTGTATAACACCCAATTTGTTCCCTGAAATATGCACTCAAGCTCCTGATTTCCCTGCTAGATTTACAACTAATAACTTAAAACATCTGTAGACTTTATTCGATTCACAGTCATTGGCAAAAAAAATATATAGATCACTTGCTTCAGGCACACAGACACAGTACATCAATCATGATGTGGTAACTGTTACCAAGAATCGTTACTGTTTTCATTGATCAGTTCGGGGCTAAATAACCAAAGTAATATTCACTGGGTAGTGACTACATTTCCTCCATCTGCTTTGTCTGATATGGAGACAAACGCACGAGATTAGCAGAAATCTATTTCCGATTCTCTATAAAACAGTGTTTACAGAGCGACTCCAGCTTCACAGCAACAGCAAACTCGTTTTCTTTACAGCAATGCACACTGCCCGTGCACCTAAATCCCTGATCTAAAACAATATGCCGCGTAATGTGGAGGAACTGTACAGAGCCTAAAAATGTTCCCCTGATCAGTCGTTTGAAGGTCCCTGATGTTACTAAAAGCAGCCAATGTTTCTGTGTCTCCTCCGAGTCTTCCGTATCCCAGACAGAACAGCCCTTATTAAGATATAATTGAGGAGCAGCATTCATAACCAATCTGCCATTCATGTTCCCAAACTCTTGAGGACCCCTCCTATAGGACGTTTGGGGTACAAATATATAATACTGTGCTGTCAAACAAATGACTCAAGGAGGCATGAGGCTGTTGTAAAATGTACACCATATGCCACTGGTTAAGGCTCATTAAAAAGATTCTCTGATACTTTTGTAATATTTTATAGCAACTAGTTCTGAAAGTGGCGCTAACGAGCAAAAAGTGGTCCCCGGAAAATGGTGTACTATGTCACACGTGTGCAGATATGTCCACCACGTCATTGCTCTGTCTCTCTGCTGTGTGTCCATCTCGCTAGCTGTCACTCAACTACACACTGATACATTCCAGCCCAAAGCCAGAGGTTTAAAATATCGCCAAAGTTCCGGAACCCTTTCCAACAACATTGTTCATATTAAATTCTCCAGCCATACTGGGTCCGGCCTTCCTATCATTAAGAGTCATGATGCCCAACTTGGGTTGTTTACACACACGTTCTCCTGTCACCTTCACCTACCTCTTAATCTGGGTTTGAAAATAAACCCAGCGTCCCCCTGAGCTCTGAGTCCTATGAATATTAACAAGTCTGCTGCATTATGAATGAGAACAGGTGTGAAGCCCTACAACATGCTCTATGTATAAACATAGAAATGACCTGCACACCTCCAGTTCACCCAGGGGTGAGCAACTCCAGTCCTCGAGGGCCTGATTGTTGTCACAGTTTTGCCCCCAGCTCCAGCTAACACACCCGACTCCAATAATCACCTCATAATGGTCTTTAGTTTAGAATGCAAAGTGAGTAATCAGCTGTGTTTGTTAGGGATGGAGAGAAAGTGTGACACCAATCAGACCCTCCGGGGACTGGAGTTGCCACACCCCTGAAACCAGTTCAACCAAACCCACACAGTGAACCAGCTAGTGTGAACAGTGTTCTGCTAGTAAGTCTGCATATCTGATATATGTATAGGACACCAGAAGGGTAAAAGCGATGATAGTTTTCTCCTCTCCAATAACACCATCGCTGCTCTACCTTCTTATTACAGCACTATCAACACCAGCAGGTTCTACAGACTCTAATTTTGTCGCACCTGGACTACTGTTCAGTCGTGTTGTCAGGGGCCACAAAGAGGGACCTCGGAAAATTACAATTGTCTCAGAACAGGGCAGCACGGCTGACCCTTAAATGTACACAGAGAGCTAACATTAATAATATGCATGTCAATCTCTAATGGTTCAAAGTAGAGGAGAGATTGACTTCATCACTACTTGGTTTTGTAAGAAGTGTTGACATGTTGAATGCACCTAGTACACAGCTCGGACACCTATGCATACCCCACAATACATGCCACCAGAGGTCTCTTCACAATCCCCAAGTCCAGAACAGACTACATAGAGACATGACTACATGGAACTCTATTCCACATCAGGTAACTGATGCAGCAGTAGAATCAGATTTTTTTTTTAACTGGTAAAAATACACCTTAGGGAACAGCGGGGACTGTGAAGAGACACACACACACACAGGTGATAAGTTGCACTCTACACACACGAACACATGTGATAGTGGAGTAGTGGCCTGAGGGATCAGACTAAATGTATTGGGTAAAGTGTTATGAAATGTAATATTTTAAATTGTATATGTTGTAACTGACTTATTGTTACTTGACCCCAGGAAGAGTAGCTGCTGCCTTGGCAGGAACTAATGGGGATCCATAATAAACCCCAGGAAGAGAGGCTGCTGCCTTGGCAGGAACTAATGGGGATCCATAATAAACCCCAGGAAGAGTAGCTGCTGCCTTGGCAGGAACTAATGGGGATCCATAATAAACCCCAGGAAGAGTAGCTGCTGCCTTGGCAGGAACTAATGGGGATCCATAATAAACCCCAGGAAGAGTAGCTGCTGCCTTGGCAGGAACTAATGGGGATCCATAATAAACCCCAGGAAGAGTAGCTGCTGCCTTGGCAGGAACTAATGGGGATCCATAATAAACCCCAGGAAGAGTAGCTGCTGCCTTGGCAGGAACTAATGGAGATCCATAATAAACCCCAGGAAGAGTAGCTGCTGCCGTGACAGGAACTAATGGGGATCCATAATAAATCCCAGGAAGAGTAGCTGCTGCCTTGACAGGAACTAATGGGGATCCATAATAAACCCCAGGAAGAGTAGCTGCTGCCTTGACAGGAACTAATGGGGATCCATAATAAACCCCAGGAAGAGTAGCTGCTGCCTTGGCAGGAACTAATGGGGATCCATAATAAACCCCAGGAAGAGTAGCTGCTGCCTTTGCAGGAACTAATGGGGATCCATATTAAACCCCAGGAGGAGTAGCTGCTGCCTTGACGGGAACTAATGAGGATCCATAATAAACCCCAGGAAGAGTAGCTGCTGCCTTGACAGGAACTAATGGGGATCCATAATAAACCCCAGGAAGAGTAGCTGCTGCCTTGGCAGGAACTAATGGGGATCCATAATAAACCCCAGGAAGAGTAGCTGCTGCCTTTGCAGGAACTAATGGGGATCCATAATAAACCCCAGGAAGAGTAGCTGCTGCCTTGACAGGAACTAATGGGGATCCATAATAAACCCCAGGAAGAGTAGCTGCTGCCTTGGCAGGAACTAATGGGGATCCATAATAAACCCCAGGAAGAGTAGCTGCTGCCTTGGCAGGAACTAATGGAGATCCATAATAAACCCAAGGAAGAGTAGCTGCTGCCTTGACAGGAACTAATGGGGATCCATAATAAACCCCAGGAAGAGTAGCTGCTGCCTTGGCAGGAACTAATGGGGATCCATAATAAACCCCAGCAAGAGTAGCTGCTGCCTTGACAGGAACTAATGGGGATCCATAATAAACCCCAGGAAGAGTAGCTGCTGCCTTGACAGGAACTAATGGGGATCCATAATAAACCCCAGGAAGAGTAGCTGCTGCCTTGGCAGGAACTAATGGGGATCCATAATAAACCCCAGGAAGAGTAGCTGCTGCCTTGGCAGGAACTAATGGAGATCCATAATAAACCCCAGGAAGAGTAGCTGCTGCCTTGACAGGAACTAATGGGGATCCATAATAAACCCCAGGAAGAGTAGCTGCTGCCTTGACAGGAACTAATGGGGATCCATAATAAACCCCAGGAAGAGTAGCTGCTGCCTTGGCAGGAACTAATGGGGATCCATAATAAACCCCAGGAAGAGTAGCTGCTGCCTTGGCAGGAACTAATGAAGATCCATAATAAACCCCAGGAAGAGTAGCTGCTGCCTTGACAGGAACTAATGGGGATCCATAATAAACCCCAGGAAGAGTAGCTGCTGCCTTGACACGAACTAATGGGGATCCATAATAAACCCCAGGAAGAGTAGCTGCTGCCTTGACAGGAACTAATGGGGATCCATAATAAACCCCAGGAAGAGTATCTGCTGCCTTTGCAGGAACTAATGGGGATCCATATTAAACCCCAGGAGGAGTAGCTGCTGCCTTGACGGGAACTAATGAGGATCCATAATAAACCCCAGGAAGAGTAGCTGCTGCCTTGACAGGAACTAATGGGGATCCATAATAAACCCCATAAAGAGTAGCTGCTGCCTTGACAGGAACTAATGGGGATCCATAATAACCCCCAGGAAGAGAAGCTGCTGCCTTGGCAGGAACTACAGGGGATCCATAATAAACCCCAGGAAGAGTAGCTGCTGCCTTGGCAGGAAGTAACGGGGATCCATAATAAACCCCAGGAAGAGTAGCTGCTGCCTTGACAGGAACTAATGGGGATCCATAATAAACCCCAGGAAGATAAGCTGCTGCCTTGGCAGGAACTAATGGGGATCCATAATAAATACAAATTCCTTTACCTGGTCATAATGTTTAATATCAGTCAGGCATTATTTAGCATTCAGGCATTTATGTCTAATTTTTGACCCCCTTCTCCCTCTTACTCCCCTCTCTGTTGCTGTTTTGTGTTTGTTGTAATAGGCCCTCGCAGCTACCAAGAGCGGGGATCTTTCATGGACCTTTCAGAGCCATTGGTCTCAGAAATGATTCATCCTACTGTATGAAAGTGTCCCGAGCTGCAGCTAGTGGGAGATAATGGCAGTGGTGGGATCCACCCTGCTGATCCTCATGCCTTCCTCAGCGAGATGTTCCAAATGTGTTGAGAGACCGTTGAGTGTCGTACGGTAGTTGTAACTTAACGACAACGTACGGAATGTAGGACTGCATCAGGGGTTTCAGATAGAAGGCGATGAATCATCCCGTTGTGTTTTGTTCACCTCCTCTAATTGTATAAACGTTGTTTTCCTTATTTTAGGGCAGCCATGACTCTTATAACAAAAAACAGACACATTGCACACAAGTATTTAATATTCACACACACACACACATCTCCATTCTCTGGATAAGAGGTGGCGGTATCTCCCGTGCCAGGTGTGCATTCAGCAGTGACCCCCAGAGATCTTCCGGCTGTCACACAGCGGGGAAACAAACGACAACGCTCTTCTAGCTATTCATTTTCTCGCCCATCCACTCCGACTGGCTTTTATCAAATTTGTCAAGTTTTGGGATAGAAATGTCTGGACTGTGACAGGCTTTTTCCTTTTGACATTTAGTTTCAGAGACTTATTTAAAATGTATGGGGGGTGTGGGGAAGGGGGGTTCTCGTCTTTTCTCTCAGAGGAAAAACATGAGCTATCGTCGCTCCACGCTAGAATATTCAGTTCGTTCTATCTGTTGAGTAGGTTTTTTTATTTGACAGTATGATCCTGTAACACATGTGCTTTCATTCCTGAGAAGTATTAATACATCGGATTGGTGTGTGTGTGTGTGTGTGTGCGTGTGCCTGTGCGTGTGCGTGTGTGCCTGTGTCTGTGTGCGTGTGTGTTATGGACCAGAAGTCCTAACAAGGATAGTAAAACAAGGACGATTCGGATAAGTGGGGACGTTTCGCAGGTTCCCTGGCTTAGGAGTAGGCTTTGGGGTTAGGTTTAGGGTTAATGTGAAAGTTAGGAGTTAGAGGTTAATGTTAGGGTTAGGTTAGGGGTTAGGGAAAATAGGATTTTGAATGGAATCAAGTGTTTGGTCCCCACAAGGATAGCAAAGCAAACATGTGTGTGTGTGTGTGTTTGTGTCTGTTTGTGTGTGTATGTCAAAGCGTGAGAGAAAATGTTGTTTCCGTAATTAAGTGTACTTTGTGGTCCTCACTAGTAAGAAGAATTGCATGTAGCATATTTAAAGAGCGAGGCACCACTCCCAGACACTTAAACGCAACAGTTGTCTTTACTACGTTTTCCATTCTGCATTATTCAACAGGCTCTTCCACCTTTCAAATAAGTGATATCTTATCCATTATTAAGGTGCTTTTTTTTACTCCGGCAGGAGGTACCTTCAATTATTCAAGGGCAATATAGAGCTTTGCAAGGGGTTAATGGGACTTTTGCTGGCACTGAACGGCAGGGAAGTACGAGGGGGATAGAGGATTGATGACAGGTCTAGTGGCGGGGTGAGAGAGTGTGGTACCGGGGGGGGAATAATGCTGTGAGATGGAGAAATGGTAGGGCAGTGGCCTCTGGGATGGCTGAGAAGTGAAGAGAGAAGGAGAGATGCAGCGGTCCAAAGTGTGCCCGTAGGTGTGTGTGTGTGTTTGGGTGTGTGTGTTTGGGTGTGTGTGTGTGTGTGTGTGTGTGTGTGTGTGTGTGTGTGTGTGTGTGTGTGTGTGTTTGGGTGTGTGTGTGTGTGTTTTGTGTGTGTGTGTGTGTGTGTGGCGGAAGACGTGTTTCTTCGTCTCTCCTAGCCACACTGTTAAACTCTGTCAACGTATCACGCCACTGACCGCAGATGGAGTCACCTAGGTTGTGACCGTGAGGGACCTTGGTTTGGGTGTGTGTGTGTGTGTTTGGGTGTGTGTGTGTGTGTGTTTGGGTGTGTGTGTGTGTGTGTGTTTGGGTGAGTTGATTGCCTTGTGTTGCCATGGAGAGCCTGTCAGGGCAATGTGCCAAAAAGAAAAACGATTCAAATTCCATCATGACATAGTGTTGAAATATTACTGACAGGCTAGAGACACGCCGTTGAAATGATGCTGATAGTCTAGAGATGGTTCGTAGAGCATCTCTACATGGATTACAGACTATCATGTGGACGGTGATGAGATATACTGTTGAAATGCTGCTGATAGTCTAGAGATGGTTCGTTGAGCATCTGTAGACGGACTACAGACACTTTCTTGTTGAAAGTCAACAGACTTACAGTTGACATGTTATTGACAGACTTACAGTTGACATGTTATTGACAGACTTACAGTTGACATGTTATTGATAGACTTACAGTTGACATGTTATTGATAGACTTACAGTTGACATGTTATTGATAGACTTACAGTTGACATGTTATTGATAGACTTACAGTTGACATGTTATTGATAGTGTGTGAATAGTTTGTATCTACGGACCCGTGTTTCTAGTAGCGTTACCTTGTTAAACATGGTGTTTTCCACAGTAACTAACCATTCTAGTAGCATTCTTGTTAAACATGGTGTTTTTTCCACAGTAACTAACCATTCTAGTAGCATTATCTTGTTAAACATGGTGTTTTCCACAGTAACTAACCATTCTAGTAGCATTATCTTGTTAAACATGGCGTTTTCCACAGTAACTAACCATTCTAGTAGCATTATCTTGTTAAACATGGTGTTTTTTCCACAGTAACTAACCATTCTAGTAGCGTTACCTTGTTAAACATGGTGTTTTCCACAGTAACTAACCATTCTAGCAGCATTACCTTGTTAAACATGGTGTTTTCCACAGTAACTAACCATTCTAGCAGCATTATCTTGTTAAACATGGTGTTTTTTCCACAGTAACTAACCATTCTAGTAGCATTATCTTGTTAAACATGGTGTTTTCCACAGTAACTAACCATTCTAGTAGCATTATCTTGTTAAACATGGTGTTTTCCACAGTAACTAACCATTCTAGCAGCATTATCTTGTTAAACATGGTGTTTTCCACAGTAACTAACCATTCTAGTAGCATTATCTTGTTAAACATGGTGTTTTTTCCACAGTAACTAACCATTCTAGTAGCATTACCTTGTTAAACATGGTTTTTTTCCACAGTAACTAACCATTCTAGTAGCATTATCTTGTTAAACATGGTGTTTTTTTCCACAGTAACTAACCATTCTAGTAGCATTATCTTGTTAAACAATGGCGTTTTCCACAGTAACTAACCATTCTAGTAGCATTATCTTGTTAAACATGGCGTTTTCCACAGTAACTAACCATTCTAGTAGCATTATCTTGTTAAACATGGTGTTTTCCACAGTAACTAACCATTCTGGTAGCGTTACCTAACATGGCGTTTTCCACAGTAACTAACCATTCTGGTAGCGTTACCTAACACAGTAACTAACCATTCTGGTAGCGTTACCTAACATGGTGTTTTCCACAGTAACTAACCATTCTGGTAGCGTTACCTAACATGGTGTTTTCCACAGTAACTAACCATTCTGGTAGCGTTACCTAACATGGTGTTTTCCACAGTAACTAACCATTCTGGTAGCGTTACCTAACATGGTGTTTTCCACAGTAACTAACCATTCTGGTAGCGTTACCTAACATGGTGTTTTCCACAGTAACTAACCATTCTGGTAGCGTTACCTAACATGGCGTTTTCCACAGTAACTAACCATTCTGGTAGCGTTACCTAACATGGTGTTTTCCACAGTAACTAACCATTCTGGTAGCGTTACCTAACATGGCGTTTTCCACAGTAACTAACCAATCTAGTAGCGTTACCTAACATGGTGTTTTCCACAGTAACTAACCATTCTGGTAGCGTTACCTAACATGGTGTTTTCCACAGTAACTAACCATTCTGGTAGCGTTACCAAACATGGTGTTTTCCACAGTAACTAACCATTCTGGTAGCGTTACCTAACATGGTGTTTTCCACAGTAACTAACCATTCTGGTAGCGTTACCTAACATGGTGTTTTCCACAGTAACTAACCAATCCATAGAGATTGTCATCCCAGCTTTACTACATGCCTGTTTGCCCTAGTGAGCCACTCGTACATTGAAAATTGAGCTTTTTTTTATTTGACGAATAAGTAAATTAAAAAAATATTAAATTTGGCGATCAGTCCCGAAAATATTTTGGTGCATGACACAACACAGGTCAGTAACAATGTCACGCAGATTCAGTGCTTTTTCCCAATATGCATATAGGCATTACTTTTAAGAATCTGTTCCCATTATGGAGGGTATGGCCTCAGTGTCAGCCCACATCATCTTGTCTGATCATTCATTCATTGTATTAAGCATTACATCCACCATGGAACTGGTAAAAAAAAAAGTCATAATTTGACTTTATCATGACTTATTGATTTGACGATCCATCCCTTCAATTTATAATGTAATATATTGGAAATTAAGAATTGAACTGTCCATAGCTATTAATATGATCAAGACGTAAAATATGCATTTAACACATCTCATTAAATGTTATAAAATTAAATTCAACATCGTCCAGTCTCAGTCTGTGAGACTTTTGACGATGTGAGAATTATATATATATATATATACATTTTTTAATCTAATTTTAATACCAATCGATTAACAGAAGTGTTCAAGAAATCCTTGGAAAATCCATATGGTCTCAATGATTCTAGATCTTTAACACTTCCTTTAAAAACACAATGTATGAGAGATCAGATGGACACTCCTGAGTTCCAGGCGGAAGTGAACTAGTACACTTGAGGAGTCCTCGTAATGTTAAAGAATGTTTCTTAGGACAGTGATCACCTGCCTTAACAGTAGCTGTAGGCAAAACCCATTTCATCCAAGAGACTCTCTTACCATCATTAGAAATGCTGCAGCTCCCCCTATTGGTAAGGACAAAGTGAGAGGATATATTGTGTTCAAATTAAAGTTTTAGAGCTCTTCATAGACAGCTCTGTAATGTATAGCCAGCCAGGAAACAACAGCCCCAGAGTACATGCTATATAGAATGTCATGGCTGTCAGTGATGTCTGACTTCGGTTTACCTTAATGGCCCAGGCTTTGTCCAAATGGCAACCAATTCCCTTCATAGTGCACTACTTTCGACCAGGGCCCATAGTCAAATGTAGTGCACTACTTTCAACCAGGGCTCATAGTCAAATGTAGTGCACTACTTTCAACCAGGGCCCATAGTCAAATGTAGTGCACTACTTTCAACCAGGGCCCATAGTCAAATGTAGTGCACTACTTTCGACCAGGGCCCATAGTCAAATGTAGTGCACTACTTTCGACCAGGGCCCATTGTCAAATGTAGTGCACTACTTTCGACCAGGGCCCATTGTCAAATGTAGTGCACTACTTTCGACTAGGGCCCACAGTCAAATGTAGTGCACTACTTTCAACCAGGGCCCATTGTCAAATGTAGTGCACTACTTTCGACCAGGGCCCATTGTCAAATGTAGTGCACTACTTTCGACTAGGGCCCATTGTCAAATGTAGTGCACTACTTTCGACCAGGGCCCATTGTCAAATGTAGTGCACTACTTTCGACTAGGGCCCATAGTCAAATGTAGTGCACTACTTTCAACCAGGGCTCATAGTCAAATGTAGTGCACTACTTTCAACCAGGGCCCATAGTCAAATGTAGTGCACTACTTTCAACCAGGGCCCATAGTCAAATGTAGTGCACTACTTTCAACCAGGGCTCATAGTCAAATGTAGTGCACCAGGGCCCATAGTCAAATGTAGTGCACTACTTTCGACCAGGGCCCATAGTCAAATGTAGTGCACTACTTTCGACCAGGGCCCATTGTCAAATGTAGTGCACTACTTTCGACCAGGGCCCATTGTCAAATGTAGTGCACTACTTTCGACCAGGGCCCATTGTCAAATGTAGTGCACTACTTTCGACCAGGGCCCATAGTCAAATGTAGTGCACTACTTTCGACCAGGGCCCATTGTCAAATGTAGTGCACTACTTTCGACCAGGGCCCATAGTCAAATGTAGTGCACTACTTTCAACCAGGGCCCATAGTCAAATGTAGTGCACTACTTTCAACCAGGGCCCATAGTCAAATGTAGTGGACTATAAAGGGTTCCATTTAGGACCAATACTCAGTCAATAGAGTGGCACTAGCCAAGTCATTGAAGCATTTATGAGTGAGTAAATGGCCATGCCTGATCTTAAATGTCACCCATATCCGCCCTGGTTCTATGGTATACACATGAGCTTGTACTTTTTTTTCCACAAGAAAAATGACATCAAATGGCCAAGTTCAAAGGGAACAGCGGAAATCCTCTGATCTCTTAACGGAATTATGCTTTTTTTATTGCAGCCAATCACAAGACAAAAGCTTTTTTTTTTTTTTTTTATATATATATAATTTTGGGGACAAACCCCTTTTCATTTCAAGTGGGCGACTCCCAGTTCCCTCTGTCATCTTTAAACCCATAACCAAAGAGATGAGATGTGTAGACGCGTCACGGTGGCAGTAAAAGTGTGACGTTCAGTTGGACAGTTGGAGTTCTTTAGAGTAGTGTGTCGTCTTTAGAGCTGATTGTCATCGGCAGGCCCAGCCTCTAGTAGTAGATGTATTACAGTACATGTAGGCCGTACATTTAATAAAACATTATAACAATATTTAAAAACAAAAACAAGATGGCAGCTGAAGCTGTTTGTTTTGGTAGCATCAATGGTCTAAGTGGTGTGGGATGAAGCATGATGTGTTGGTACTCAGAGCAACGACTATACATCCACCCCTCCCATCTCCTCTCTCTGCTCCCGAGACAGGAATAACATAGATATCATCTAAATGTACCTCTCTCAGTCTGTCTGTCAGCAGTAGAAAGAAGAGGGGGGTGAAATATGTCTGCATGAAAACCAGCGCCCTAGGTGACAGTTTGGAGACACTCCCATGAATCCCTCTGCTGAAAGGTGCATGCTGGGCCGTGCTGAAACAATGTGGTAATAAAGGCGAGGCTCTGGACCCGAGGGTTCAGCGCGAGTCCTTCCATCTCGGTTGGAAGATGAAATGAGCCTGGGAGATTTTTTACGATCTCTTTTTTGTTGTTGTTGGTTAACAGATCAAGGAAGTTGACACAATCTGGCTTCGGTTCTGGCTTTAATGAATTGGTCCAATTATTTCAGCCTAGGGACCGTCTCTAATTCCACCATGGCACACACTCCTACCTCTACGGCTGAAACCTGAATCGAGGCATCTGTGTCTGCGCCTGTGTGTTTTTATAACTGCATATCACAGAGCAGATACAGCTTGAATTAAATCTAATCGGATCATTTCGAAATTGAGGGATTGATGGGCAAAACAAATTTATGGAAAAAAATTTAAGAACACTCACTTTTAATATGTTCATCAAGATGGAGGGAGGAAGATTTTCAGAGAGAGCGAGGGGTAAGACAGAAAAGAGAGAGGAGAAGGAAGATGGAGAAATGTTCGGGGAGGAGAGGAGAACTTCAGTCTGAAGAGGAAACATATACTTACCGTGCCTTCAGAAAGTATTCAGACCCCTTGACTTTTTCCACATGTTGTTACATTTCAACTGTTTTTTTCCCCTCATCAATCTACATCACAATACCCCATAATGACATCACAATACCCCATAATGACATCACAATACCCCATATTGACATCACAATACCCCATAATGACATCACAATACCCCATACTGACAAAAGAAAAAAGAGGATTGTAGATTTTTTTTTGCAAATGTATAAAAAATTAAAACTGAAATTTAACATTTACATAAGTATTCAGACCCTTTTCTCAATACTTTGTTGAAGCACCTTTGACAGCCTTGAGTCTTCTTGGGTATGCCGCTGCAAGCTTGGCACTCCTGTATTTGGGGAGTTTCTCGCATTCTTCTCTGCAGATCTTCTCAAGCTCTGTCTGGGCTCTAGCTGGGCCACTCAAGGACGTTCAGAGACTTGTCCCGAAGCCACTCCTTCGTTGTCTTGGCAGTGCACTTAGGGTCATTGACCTGTTGGAAAGTGAACCTTCACCCCAGTCTGAGGTCCTGAGCGCTCTGGAGCAAGTTTTCATCAAGGATCTCTCTGTACTTTGCTATGTTCATATTTCCTTTATTCCTGACTAGTCTCCCAGTCCCTGCCACTGAAAAACATCTCCACAACATGATGCTGCCGCTGCCATGCTTCACCATAGGGATGGTGCCAGGTATTCTCCAGACGTTTCATCAGACCAGAGAATCTCTCTGTGGTAAATTCAATTGATTGGTCTTGATTTGGAAAGGCACACACCTGTCTATATAAGGTCCCACAGTTTACAGGGAGATAGACAACAGAGAGAGAGAGAGAGACTACCGAGAGAGACAGACTACAAAGAGAGACTAAAGAGAGAGAGACTACAGAGAGAGACTAAAGAGAGAGAGACTACAGAGAGAGAGAGACAGATAGAGAGAGACTACAGAGAGAGATAGAGAGACTACAGAGAGAGAGAGACTACAGAGAGAGAGAGAGACTACAGAGAGAGAGAGAGTGAGAGAGAGAGACTACAGAGAGAGATAGAGAGACTACAGAGAGAGAGAGACTACAGAGAGAGAGAGAGACTACAGAGAGAGAGAGAGACTACAGAGAGAGAGAGAGAGAGAGAGAGAGAGACTACAGAGAGAGAGACTACAGAGAGAGAGAGAGACTACAGAGAGAGAGAGGGTGAGAGAGAGAGAGAGACAGTGAGAGTGAGAGTGAGAGTGAGAGAGAGAGAGAGAGAGAGAGACTACAGAGAGAGAGAGAGAGAGAGAGAGAGAGACTACAGAGAGAGAGAGAGACTACAGAGAGAGAGCGAGACTACAGAGAGAGAGAGAGATAGACTACAGAGAGAGAGAGAGAGATTGGCAATGTTAACACGTTTCCCATGCCAATAAAGCCCTTGAATTGAATTGAATTGAATTGAGAGAGACTACAGAGCGGGAGAGAGAGAGAGAGACTACAGAGAGAGAGAAAGAGACTACAGAGAGAGAGAGAGAGAGAGAGAGAGAGAGAGAGACACTACAGAGAGAGAGAGAGACTACAGAGAGAGAGCGACTACAGAGAGAGAGAGAGAGAGAGAGAGAGAGAGAGAGAGACTACAGAGAGAGAGAGAGAGACTACATACAGAAAAGAGAGAGAGAGACTACAGAGAGAGCGAGGGAAAGAGAGTTCACAGCAGTCCTGAGTCGTCCATACGCTTCCCGGCCAAACACCAGATACAAATTTGGTCTACTGTTACACCAACTCTCATGGGTGAGTTTGAAACTGCCCAAATGTGCCAAGTTACTTCATGATTACTGACTTTACAATTGGCAAAGTAAACGGTTAATTAACTTAAGCTCTCCGTTTAGCCAAACACTCAGTTGGCGGCATTACAATGTAAAAATCACTCAGCAAATGAACACTACTTTCAAAGGTTTGGGCAACAGTTCATCTCTTTGCTTGAATACAACACTCAGACAATTTCTCCCTTTTGAAATGCTGTGAGTCCTAGTCCTGTTTTTTGGGGGGGTTCCTTAGTACGGAACAGTTTAGGCTCTAGGAACGGAACAGTTTAGGTTCTAGGAACGGAACAGTTTAGGTTCTAGGAACGGAACAGTTTAGGCTCTAGGAACGGAACAAAGGGGGGAAATCGGTTACATTTAGGCAGGAGTAGACGCCGTATAACTGGCTACGTAATGGCAGGCACCTGGACAACGGCACAAGTGGAAGAAAGAAGGGCATAGCTGGTGATTACAGATTGGGAGATAGCGTTTCGTATAGCTGGTGATTACAGATTGGGATATAGCGTTTGGCATAGCTGGTGATTACAGATTGGGAGATAATGTTTGGCATAGCTGATGATTACAGATTGGGAGATAGCGTTTGGCATAGCTGGTGATTACAGATTAGGAGATAGCGTTTCGTATAGCTGGTGATTGCAGATTGGGAGATAGCGTTTGGCATAGCTGGTGATTACAGATTGGGAGTTAGCGTTTGGCATAGCTGATGATTACAGATTGGGAGACAGCGTTTGGCATAGCTGGTGATTGCAGATTGGGCGAAGGCGTTTGGCATAGCTGGTGATTACAGATTGGGAGATAGCGTTTGGCATAGCTGGTGATTGCAGATTGGGAGATAGCATTTGGCATAGCTGGTGATTACAGATTGGGAGATAGCGTTTGGCATAGCTGGTGATTGCAGATTGGGAGATAGCATTTGGCATAGCTGGTGATTACAGATTGGTGGATAGCGTTTGGCATAGCTGGTGATTACAGTTTGGGAGATAGCATTTGGCATAGCTGGTGATTGCAGATTGGGAGATAGCATTTGGCATAGCTGGTGATTGCAGATTGGGAGATAGCGTTTGGTATAGCTGGTGATTACAGATTGGGAGATAGCGTTTGGCATAGCTGGTGATTACCGATTGGGAGGTAGCGTTTGGCATAGCTGGTGAGTACAGACTGGGAGATAGTGTTTTGAGGATTTGCATTTCATTGCACATTTTAACTAAATGTTTCAATCATGCATCACAGTGAGGGTTAGATTAGTCATCACATGATCTCTTGTGATTGGCTGTCATAACCAGTTATATTGTGTCATGCCACTTTGGTTTTTTTTAAGTGAGGATTGGAATGAAGGTGTTGGTTTTTGTGGGGTTATCCTGCAGTATGATGACTTAAAAAAACACACGTGTTCTCAATTCTCAGCATTGCAGTATCTGTGTTATTACGCTTATACTTAATTAATCATGCATACAGTACATAATCATAGGCTTATATCATACACATTCTAGAGCCACTCCGGCTAAGAAAACAAAACATTTCTTCTTGACATCAGACAGCCATTTTATCCCATCCTTCAAAAACACACCACCATTTTTTTGTTTGTTTACCCCTACCGATTGTTGTTCAACTGCACCATTGACAGCTGCTTGTTGTGCTAAACACTGTCAGTCTGTCTGTCAAGTCTGTCTGTGGGGTTGGATGGCGACGACGACGGTGATAGTCTGATAGTCACTCACAAGTGACAGGTTTTACATTCAGACAATCTCGCCCATCTGCCACACACACACAGACACAAACACACACACTCCCACTGTTTCCAATGGAGCCTGGTAGTTGGGCCGGCAGAGTGGGGGCCTCAGAGGAAGTGGTGTAGAGCCTCAGAGGAAGTGGTGTAGAGCCTCAGAGGAAGTGATGTAAGAGGAAGTGGTGTAGAGTAACGCTTACCGTGCCATACTCTTAACAGAGGGGGAGGGGCCAGAGGGGTAAACTATGAAAAAAGCTAGATCTGCTCAGGCTTTTATAAAACTAGTCGGCATCCGTTAGCTTCACATTCCGGATCAGGCTTTTATAAAGCTAGTCGGCTTCCGTTAGCTTCACATTCCGGATCAGGCTTTTATAAAACTAGTCGGCTTCCGTTAGCTTCAAATTCCGGATCAGGCTTTTATAAAACTAGTCGGCTTCCGTTAGCTTCACATTCCGGATCAGGCTTTTATAAAACTAGTCGGCTTCCGTTAGCTTCACATTCCGGATCAGGCTTTTATAAAACTAGTCGGCTTCCGTTAGCTTCACATTCCGGATCAGGCTTTTATAAAACTAGTCGGCTTCCGTTAGCTTCACATTCCGGATCAGGCTTTTATAAAACTAGGTGGCTTCCGTTAGCTTCATATTCCGGATCAGGCTTTTATAAAAAAAGTCGGCTTCCGTTAGCTTCACATTCCGGATCAGGCTTTTATAAAACTAGTCGGCTTCCGTTAGCTTCACATTCCGGATCAGGCTTTTATAAAAATAGTCGGCGTCCGTTAGCTTCACATTCCGGATCAGGCTTTTATAAAACTAGTCGGCTTCCGTTAGCTTCACATTCCGGATCAGGCTTTTATAAAACTAGTCGGCTTCCGTTAGCTTCACATTCCGGATCAGGCTTTTATAAAACTAGTCGGCTTCCGTTAGCTTCACATTCCGGATCAGGCTTTTATAAAGCTAGTCATGTTCCGTTAGCTTCACATTCCGGATCAGGCTTTTATAAAGCTAGTCATGTTCCGTTAGCTTCACATTCCGGGTCAGGGTTTTATAAAACTAGTCGGCTTCCGTTAGCTTCACATTCCGGATCAGGCTTTTATAAAACTAGTCGGCTTCCGTTAGCTTCACATTCCAGATCAGGCTTTAATAAAACTAGTCGGCTTCCGTTAGCTTCACATTCCGTATCAGGCTTTTATAAAACTAATCGGCTTCCGTTAGCTTCACATTCCGGATCAGGCTTTTATAAAACTAGTCGGCTTCCGTTAGCTTCACATTCCGGATCCTGCTTTTATAAAACTAGTCGGCATCCGTTAGCTTCACATTCCAGATCAGGCTTTTATAAAGCTAGTTGGCTTCCGTTAGCTTCACAATCCGGATCAGGCTTTTATAAAACTAGCCGGCTTCCGTTAGCTTCATATTCCGGATCAGGCTTTTATAAAGCTAGTCGGCTTCCGTTAGCGTCACATTCCAGATCAGGCTTTTATAAAACTAGTCGGCTTCCGTTAGCTTCACATTCTGGATCAGGCTTTTATTAAGCTAGTCGGCTTCCGTTAGCTTCACATTCCGGATCAGGCTTTTATAAAACTAGTCGGCTTCCGTTAGCTTCACATTCCGGATCAGGCTTTTATAAAACTAGTCGGCTTCCGTTAGCTTCACATTCCGGATCAGGCTTTTATAAAACTAGTCGGCTTCCGTTAGCTTCACATTCCGGATCAGGCTTTTATAAAGCTAGTCATGTTCCGTTAGCTTCACATTCCGGATCAGGCTTTTATAAAACTAGTCGGCTTCCGTTAGCTTCACATTCCGGATCAGGCTTTTATAAAGCTAGTCATGTTCCGTTAGCTTCACATTCCGGGTCAGGCTTTTATAAAACTAGTCGGCTTCCGTTAGCTTCACATTCCGGATCAGGCTTTTATAAAACTAGTCGGCTTCCGTTAGCTTCACATTCCAGATCAGGCTTTAATAAAACTAGTCGGCTTCCGTTAGCTTCACATTCCGTATCAGGCTTTTATAAAACTAATCGGCTTCCGTTAGCTTCACATTCCGGATCAGGCTTTTATAAAACTAGTCGGCTTCCGTTAGCTTCACATTCCGGATCCTGCTTTTATAAAACTAGTCGGCTTCCGTTAGCTTCACATTCCAGATCAGGCTTTTATAAAGCTAGTTGGCTTCCGTTAGCTTCACAATCCGGATCAGGCTTTTATAAAACTAGCCGGCTTCCGTTAGCTTCATATTCCGGATCAGGCTTTTATAAAGCTAGTCGGCTTCCAGATCAGGCTTTTTAGCGTCACATTCCAGATCAGGCTTTTATAAAACTAGTCGGCTTCCGTTAGCTTCACATTCTGGATCAGGCTTTTATTAAGCTAGTCGGCTTCCGTTAGCTTCACATTCCGGATCAGGCTTTTATAAAACTAGTCGGCTTCCGTTAGCTACACATTCTGGATCAGGCTTTTATAAAGCTAGTCGGCTTCCGTTAGCTTCTCATTCCAGATCAGGCTTTTATAAAACTAGTCGGCTTCAGGCAGCTTCACATTACAGATTTGCGAGAGTGAGGGAATCTGATTTCAGACACTTCATTCAGGATAAATGGAGTTAGCCCTGAGTGAGCCTGTCCTGGACCAGGTTAGTTCTGAAAAATTAGTTACCATAGAAATGTACCTGGCTAAAAGGTGAACCACTGATTCGTAGGGCTCACCTTTACATATCAAACATTTAGGATCAACAGCTGTCTCCACCAATCTGAGATGCTGACTGAATTCATATCCTTAGCGTGCGTGATTGTTCTTGGTTCTCCTAGTTTCAGTGGAATGGAAAGGCGTTTTTCGTCAGCACATACTCTTTGCATTATGGGTAAGGCGATATTCAATGCAATCTGTTTGAAACGAGAAGGCTGCAAGAGAGCAGTCATCCAAAACTAAATGAACCATTTAGAAAATGGACTTTGATTCCAATCGTGTATAGAGAGCCAGGAACCAGGCGAGTTGTTTTTTACTGAGGTAACAAAGAAAAAATAGACCACCACATTGTGTAAAATGATTTACTGTTATATAGCTACACGGCTCCATTCAATCTGAAGAGACATTTTACAAGATGACTTTTCCTATCATGATGACCACAGACAGCTGACTTCCAACGTGAAGGACCTCAACCCATAAACCTTTTCAGTTTACTTTAACACACCATCAGCCAAATTCAACAACAGCGGCCATATTGTTATATTTGCACTAACAACCAGGGTAAAGTGTTTTGAGACTGTGACTTGCGTTGGTCAGTGAATTGTATTTTGCCCTCTAAAAAATGGTATTGTGTGTCATTGTGGGGCACGCAGACTGTGGTGAGACAGACTGGGGTGGGACAGACTGTGGTGAGACAGACTGGGGTGGGACAGACTGTGGTGAGACAGACTGGGGTGGGACAGACTGTGGTGAGACAGACTGGGGTGGGACAGACTGTGGTGAGACAGACTGTGGTGAGACAGAATGTGGTGAGAGACTGTGGTGAGAGACTGTGGTGAGACAGACTGTGATGGGACAGACTGGGGTGGAACAGACTGTGGTGAGACAGACTGTGGTGAGACAGACTGGGGTGAGACAGAATGTGGTGAGACAGACGGTGGTGAGACAGACGGTGGTGAGACAGACGGTGGTGAGACACTGTGGTGAGACAGACGGTGGTGAGACAGACTGTGGTGAGACAGACTGTGGTGAGACAGACTGTGGTGAGACAGGAGGGTATAGACAGATTGATGGAGAGAGGTAGACAGTGGGGAAGACAGGTGGGTATAGACAGATTGATGGAGAGAGGTAGACAGTGGGGAAGACAGGTGGGTAGAGACAGTGGGGAAGACAGGTGGGTAAAGACAGATTGATGGAGAGAGGTAGACAGTGGGGAAGACAGGAGGGTAGAGACAGTGGGGTAGACAGTGGGGAAGACAGGAGGGTAGAGACAGTGGGGTAGACAGTGGGGAAGACAGGAGGGTATAGACAGTGGGGTAGACAGTGGGGAAGACAGGTGGGTATAGACAGATTGATGGAGAGAGGTAGACAGTGGGGAAGACAGGAGGGTAGAGACAGATTGATGGAGAGAGGTAGACAGTGGGGAAGACAGGAGGGTAGAGACAGATTGATGGAGAGAGGTAGACAGTGGGGAAGACAGGTGGGTAGAGACAGATTGATGGAGAGAGGTAGACAGTGGGGAAGACAGGTGGGTAGAGACAGTGGGGTAGACAGTGGGGAAGACAGGAGGGTAGAGACAGATTGATGGAGAGAGGTAGACAGTGGGGAAGACAGGTGGGTAGAGACAGTGGGGTAGACAGTGGGGAAGACAGGAGGGTAGAGACAGATTGATGGAGAGAGGTAGACAGTGGGGAAGACAGGTGGGTAGAGACAGATTGATGGAGAGAGGTAGACAGTGGGGAAGACAGGAGGGTAGAGACAGTGGGGTAGACAGTGAGGAAGACAGGAGGGTAGAGACAGATTGATGGAGAGAGGTAGACAGTGGGGAAGACAGGAGGGTAGAGACAGTGGGGTAGACAGTGGGGAAGACAGGTGGGTAGAGACAGTGGGGTAGACAGTGGGGAAGACAGGAGGGTAGAGACAGATTGATGGTGAGAGGTAGACAGTGGGGAAGACAGGTGGGTAGAGACAGATTGATGGAGAGAGGTAGACAGTGGGGAAGACAGGTGGGTAGAGACAGTGGGGTAGACAGTGGGGAAGACAGGTGGGTAGAGACAGATTGATGGTGAGAGGTAGACAGTGGGGAAGACAGGTGGGTAGAGACAGATTGATGGAGAGAGGTAGACAGTGGGGAAGACAGGAGGGTATAGACAGATTGATGGAGAGAGGTAGACAGTGGGGAAGACAGGTGGGTAGAGACAGATTGGGAACTGGCAGGCGCTAATAAACACACACGTTTATCGATGGACTCCAGGAGCAGATAAAACGTCAGGTAAATTAATATCTGTGATGCTATTAGTGCCATTACTGTAATTAATATCTGTGATGCTATTAGTGCCAATTCTGTGTGTGTGTGTGTGTGTGTGTGTGTGTGTGTGTGTGTGTGTGTGTGTGTGTGTGTGTGTGTGTGTGTGTGTGTGTGTGTGTGTGTGTGTGTGTGTGTGTGTTTGACTGGCTGAGTAGGAGGTGGCGATGGAGCAGAGGGAGGACTATGTCATTGGACCAAAAGGGCACCAGGGGCACAGCTTAGAGAGGAAGTGGCGAGTGAGACGAGGAGGATAATTTTAATTTTTTTAAGAGGGTGGGTGGGCTGGCTGGCGGGGGAAGAAGAAGAGAGACAGAAGGTGAGTGAGGGGGCTCCTCCTTTCAGGAACACATCAAACGAGGCCAGAGCTGAGGGGACCTATTGTGTGAGGGAGAGAGTGAATGGTAGAAAAAAGAGAGAGAGAAAGATGGATGGAGAGAGAGAGAGAGAGAGAGAGAGAGAGAGATGGAGAGATGGAGAGAGAGAGAGAGAGAGATGGATGGATGGATGGATGGAGAGAGAGAGAGAGAGAGAGAGCGAGAGAGAGAGATGAGAGAGAGAGAGAGATGGATGGATGGAGAGAGAGAGAGAGAGAGAGAGAGAGAGAGAGAGAGAGAGAGATGGATGGATGGATGGATGGATGGAGAGAGAGAGAGATAGAGAGAGAGAGAGAGATGGATGGATGGATGGAGAGAGAGAGAGAGATAGAGAGAGAGAGAGAGAGAGATGGATGGATGGATGGATTGTAGGGCGAGCTACATCGATCATAACTGTTTGAGGTGATTGTGCGACACAAGGTGGGGTAGAATGACAATTGAATTGTTGGTAAAGAGAACAGTGATGCTCTTTGTTGTCCATTACTCATGGAACCTTTGTGATCCTGTTAACTTGGAGGATCTTTAACTTCTTTCAAACCAAAGTCAACACATCATAGGCCTGTTGTCCTTAACGTTGTTCAGACCAGTCAACACATCATAGGCCTGTTGTCCTTAACGTCGTTCAGACCAGTCAACACATCATAGGCCTGTTGTCCTTAACATCGTTCAGACCAGTCAACACATCATAGGCCTGTTGTCCTTAACGTTGTTCAGACCAGTCAACACATCATAGGCCTGTTGTCCTTAACGTTGTTCAGACCAGTCAACACATCATAGGCCTGTTGTCCTTAACGTTGTTCAGACCAGTCAACACATCATAGGCCTGTTGTCCTTAAAGTTGTTCAGACCAAACACATCATAGGCCTGATGTCCTTAACGTTGTTCAGACCAGTCAACACATCATAGGCCTGTTGTCCTTAACATCGTTCAGACATTTACATTTACATTTAAGTCATTTAGCAGACGCTCTTATCCAGAGCGACTTACAAATTGGTGCATTCACCTTATGACATCCAGTGGAACAGTAGTGCATCTAAATCTTTTAAGGGGGGTGAGAGGGATTACTTTATCCTATCCTAGGTATTCCTTAAAGAGGTGGGGTTTCAGGTGTCTCCGGAAGGTGGTGATTGACTCCGCTGTCCTGGCGTCGTGAGGGAGTTTGTTCCACCATTGGGGGCCAGAGCAGCGAACAGTTTTGACTGGGCTGAGCGGGAACTGTACTTCCTCAGTGGTAGGGAGGCGAGCAGGCCAGAGGTGGATGAACGCAGTGCCCTTGTTTGGGTGTAGGGCCTGATCAGAGCCTGGAGGTACTGAGGTGCCGTTCCCTCACAGCTCCGTAGGCAAGCACCATGGTCTTGTAGCGGATGCGAGCTTCAACTGGAAGCCAGTGGAGAGAGCGGAGGAGCGGGGTGACGTGAGAGAACTTGGGAAGGTTGAACACCAGACGGGCTGCGGCGTTCTGGATGAGTTGTAGGGGTTTAATGGCACAGGCAGGGGAGCCCAGCCAACAGCGAGTTGCAGTAATCCAGACGGGAGATGACGAGTGCCTGGATTAGGACCTGCGCCGCTTCCTGTGTGAGGCAGGGTCGTACTCTGCGGATGTTGTAGAGCATGAACCTACAGGAACGGGCCACCGCCTTGATGTTAGTTGAGAACGACAGGGTGTTGTCCAGGATCACGCCAAGGTTCTTAGCGCTCTGGGAGGAGGACACAATGGAGTTGTCAACCGTGATGGCGAGATCATGGAACGGGCAGTCCTTCCCGGGAGGAAGAGCAGCTCCGTCTTGCCGAGGTTCAGCTTGAGGTGGTGATCCGTCATCCACACTGATATGTCTGCCAGACATGCAGAGATGCGATTCGCCACCTGATCATCAGAAGGGGGAAAGGAGAAGATTAATTGTGTGTCGTCTGCATAGCAATGATAGGAGAGACCATGTGAGGTTATGACAGAGCCAAGTGACTTGGTGTATAGCGAGAATAGGAGAGGGCCTAGAACAGAGCCCTGGGGACACCAGTGGTGAGAGCACGTGGTGTGGAGACGGATTCTCGCCACGCCACCTGGTAGGAGCGACCTGTCAGGTAGGACGCAATCAAGCGTGGGCCGTGCCGGAGATGCCCAACTCGGAGAGGGTGGAGAGGAGGATCTGATGGTTCACAGTATCGAAGGCAGCCGATAGGTCTAGAAGGATGAGAGCAGAGGAGAGAGAGTTAGCTTTAGGTGCGGAGCGCCTCCGTGATACAGAGAAGAGCAGTCTCAGTTGAATGACTAGTCTTGAAACCTGACTGATTTGGATCAAGAAGGTCATTCTGAGAGAGATTGCGGGAGAGCTGGCCAAGGACGGCGTTCAAGAGTTTTGCAGAGAAAAGAAAGAAGGGATACTGGTCTGTAGTTGTTGACATCGGAGGGATCGAGTGTAGGTTTTTTCAGAAGGGTGCAACTCTCGCTCTCTTGAAGACGGAAGGGACGTAGCCAGCGGTCAGGGATGAGTTGATGAGCGAGGTGAGGTAAGGAGAAGGTCTCCGGAAATGGTCTGGAGAGAGAGGAGGGGATAGGGTCAAGCGGGCAGGTTGTTGGGCGGCCGGCCGTCACAAGACGCGAGATTTCATCTGAGAGAGGGGGAGAAAGAGGTCAGAGCACAGGGTAGGGCAGTGTGAGCAGAACCAGCGGTGTCGTTTGACTTAGCAAACGAGGAATCGACCTTCTTTTCAAAATGGTTGACGAAGTCATCTGCAGAGAGGAGGAGGGGGAGGGGAGGAGGATTGAAAGCTTCCTAGGGTTAGAGGCAGATGCTTGGAATTTAGAGTGGTAGAAAGTGGCTTTAGCAGCAGAGAGAGAAGAGGAAAATGTAGAGAGGAGGGAGTGAAAGGATGTCAGGTCAGGGAAGTTTTCTCCATTTCAAGCCCTGTTCTGTGAGCTCGCAATGAGTCGTTGAGCCACGGAGCGGGAGGGGAGGACCGAGCTGCCTGGAGGATAGGGGACATAGAGAGTCAAGGATGCAGAAAGGGAGGAGAGGAGGGTTGAGGAGGCAGAATCAGGAGATAGGTTGGAGAAGGTTTGATGAAGAGATGATAGGATGGAAGAGGAGAGAGTAGCGGGGAGAGAGAGCGAAGGTTGGACGGCGCAAGAGTGGGAAGTTTGATGAGAAAAGAGGGAGAAGGATACAAGGTCGTGGTCGGAGACTTGAGGAGTTGCAATGAGGTTAGTGGAAGAACAGCATCGGTAAAGATGAGGTCGAGCGTATTTCCTGCCTTGTGAGTAGGGGGAAGGTGAGAGGGTGAGGTCAAAAGAGGAGAGGAGTGGAAAGAAGGAGGCAGAGAGGAATGAGTCAAAGGTTCGCCCAGAACTGTGAAGGTGAGCCGTCCTCAGGAAAGGAGCTTATCAAGGCATCAAGCTCATTGATGAACTCTCGAGGGAACCTGGAGGGCGATAAATGATAAGGATGTTAAGCTTGAAGGGGCTGGTAACTGTGACAGCATGGAATTCAAAGGAGGCGATAGACAGATGGGTAAGGGAGAAAGAGAGAATGACCACTTGGGAGAGATGAGGAGTGCGAGAACACGTGATGAGAGAGCAGTAGGGTAGCAGTGTTGTCTGTGGTGACCCATGTTTCCGTCAGTGCCAAGAAGTCGAGGGACTGGAGGGAGGCATAGGCTGAGATGAACTCTGCCTTGTTGGCCGCAGATCGGCAGTTCCAGAGGCTACCGGAGGGAACCCAGGGGACCACCAGAAGGGTGGCGCGGCAGTGTGGTCTGTGCAGAGAGGAGAGAACAGGGATAGACAGACACATAGTTGACAGGCTACACAAGAGGCTACGCTAATGCAAAGGAGATTGAATGACAAGTGGACTACACGGAGTGTTCAGAAAGGGGCAAGAATCTTATTGACTAAAATGATTAAAATGATACAGTACTGCTGAAGTAGGCTAGCTGGCAGAGGCTGAGGTATGTAGGCTAGCTGGCAGTGTGTTGTTGACACTACACTAATCAGTTCCGTTGAGTGTAATGGTTTCTACTGTGCTACTGTGCTGCTAAATCTAGCTAGCAGTGTTGATTTACGTTACGTTGCGTTAAAAGACTAGCTGGCTAGCTAACCTAGGAAATCGCTCAAGACTACACAATTATCTTTATCTTTATGTAGCTAGCTACGATCAAACAAATCAAGCCGTTGTACTGTAATGAAATGAAAAATGTGATACTACCTGTGGAGCGAAGCGAAATGCGACCGGATTGTTGAGTGCGGAAGTTCTGTTACGTTAAGGACGACGAATAGCTGGCTAGCTAACCTCGGTAAATTAAGATAATCACTCTAAAACTACACACTCTAAACTACACAATTATCTTGGATACGAAGACAGCAAAGACAACTATGTAGCTAGCTAACACTACACTAATCAAGTCGTTCAGTTGAGTGTAAGTTGTGCTGCTAATCGGTAGACGGTGGACTAGCTAATGGTAGACGTTAGCTAGCTAGCTAGCTGCAGGGCGGTGTAGACTGCGTTAGGACGATGAAATACGATAATTACGCAATTATCTATGATACAAAGACTGCTATGTAGCTAGCTAAGAAGAAAAATTGCTAAGATTAGACAAATGAAACCGTTGTACTATAATGAAATGTAATGAAATGTAATACTACCTGCGGACCGAGTGCAGATGCGACCGCTCGCTCCAACCCGGAAGTGCCAGTCAACACATCATAGGCCTGTTGTCCTTAACGTTGTTCAGACCAGTCAACACATCATAGGCCTGTTGTCCTTAACGTCGTTCAGACCAGTCAACACATCATAGGCCTGTTGTCCTTAACGTTGTTCAGACCAGTCAACACATCATAGGCCTGTTGTCCTTAACGTTGTTCAGACCAGTCAACACATCATAGGCCTGTTGTCCTTAACGTCGTTCAGACCAGTCAACACATCATAGGCCTGTTGTCCTTAACGTCGTTCAGACCAGTCAACACATCATAGGCCTGTTGTCCTTAACGTCGTTCAGACCAGTCAACACATCATAGGCCTGTTGTCCTTAACGTCGTTCAGACCAGTCAACACATCATAGGCCTGTTGTCCTTAACATCGTTCAGACCAAACACATCATAGGCCTGATGTCCTTAACGTCGTTCAGACCAAACACATCATAGGCCTGTTCCATGCTCGTTGTAAGCCACGCCCATCAAATGTCACAAAAGCACAGAATGGACACAACACATCTTAGCGACATTGTCCATTTGTAAAGCTATCAGAAGGCTGTAAGGTATATTTTTAAGGGGTTAAATAAATGTAATGAGGTATTTTAAGGGTAAGCCATAGCTTCGCCCCCTATCTTACTTGAGAAGAAGAGAGGAAGATGAGGAAGAGCTGAGCTCATCTTCATACATTTAGGATTTGGAGCCATCTGCCACGGTTGACAACGAGCCAATGCAAAGACAGTCCACCTGTGAGAAAATAATTCTCCCTGACTCGGCTGTAGTCTCCCACGGGTGCCATTTGGGATCGATGGGAAAGGAAGGTGGAGGATTTCAGGAGCTGAGGAGAGAGAAGGCTGAGAGGATAACAAGTCAGACAGTGAGTGTTCCCCCTTCCTCACACACAGTCACACACACACACAGTTACACACACAGTCACACACACAGTCACACACACACACAGTCACACACACGCAGTCACACACACACGCAGTCACACACACACACATGCTGACACACACACATGCAGTCACACACACACACAGACACAAACACATTCCTCAGCCCAGGCTTTCTACATCCGTGGCCTGTCCTCACCGCCAACACTATGCGATTTATGCTCTGTTGAAGCAGCCGCCAGCCCCGAGACCCTGATGGCGGCACTGAGTGTGACGAGAGAGCAGAACCACCATACCAGAGGGACTTAGGGAACCCATGCGCCAGGTTTCCAGTTCACACCAGGCCAGAGAGTGAGAGGGTCACATCTGGGTTGCCCCAGAAAAACATAGCACATCTCCACAGGCGAGAGACAGAGAGATGGAGAGGAAGAAAGAGAGAGGGAGTGAGAGGAACCGAGGAAAATAAATATGAAATATAAATTTAGAGACAATAGGGAGTGGTCATTTTAGTACATTCCATCTGTTTATGCCAACAAGACGTCTTTGGCGTTGGCCACCCAGGTATTCCCCCTGAGTTACAAAAAAATACAAAAATAAATCCCACAACGAAACCAATTGACTCAGAGCTAAAAGAACTGTGAGAAATAGTTGTGCTAGCCTTCAATGTGTCCTAAATTGCTGAAACTGAATCATGTCTATCACTTTCATATCTATTGGGTTGTTCCTGGGAGTGTTGGGTTGTTCCTGGGAGCATTGGGTTGTTCCTGGGAGTGTTGGGTTGTTCCTGGGAGTGTTGGGTTGTTCCTGGGAGCGTTGGGTTGCATTGGGTTGTTCCTGGGAGCATTGGGTTGTTCCTGGGAGTGGGAGCATTGGGTTGTTCCTGGGAGCATTGGGTTGGGAGCATTGGGTTGTTCCTGGGAGTGTTGGGTTGTTCCTGGGAGTGTTGGGTTGTTCCTGGGAGCATTGGGTTGTTCCTGGGAGCATTGGGTTGTTCCTGGGAGTGTTGGGTTGTTCCTGGGAGCATTGGGTTGTTCCTGGGAGTGTTGGGTTGTTCCTGGGAGCATTGGGTTGTTCCTGGGAGTGTTGGGTTGTTCCTGGGAGCATTGGGTTGTTCCTGGGAGTGTTGGGTTGTTCCTGGGAGCATTGGGTTGTTCCTGGGAGTGTTGGGTTGTTCCTGGGAGCAGCGTTGGGTTGTTCCTGGGAGCATTGGGTTGTTCCTGGGAGTGTTGGGTTGTTCCTGGGAGCATTGGGTTGTTCCTGGGAGTGTTGGGTTGTTCCTGGGAGCGTTGGGTTGTTCCTGGGAGCGTTGAGGTGAAGACAGATGATTTGTGGTCTGTTCAGTGTATAGTCTGCTCCCTTTCCAGAACTGTCAGAGTCCAGACCCATCTGTAAACACACTACAAGCATACGCACAGACACACACACACACACACACACACACACACACACACACACACACACACACACAGATAGACAGACAGAAATGTGCTCGTGCACGAATGCAAAAAAACACACACACACACTTTTTAGAAGTGAGGTCTAATACAAAATCAGTCGTCTTCTTCTGTTAGAGAGGATGGTGAATAAAGTAAAAGTTTGTTTGTATTTCCCTGAAAACGACTCCCAGTCGATGATAAATGGTTTGGTTGCACCGTCCTGGATTCCCTCACAATGGCGGCTTGTGTACTTGCTCCAATATTTGGCCACTTAATGAGAAGGGAATTGATTGAATGGGATTCATTAGGCTGATCAGAGCTAGAGCTAGGCTGCGGACCAAAATCTTTCTGCACACGCGGCAAGGATATTGAAGTCTATAAAAACCACACTGCATATGGTATAGTTTTTTTTAATGACAGAACAACAATTGAGTCAACATATTTATTAGTTTTAAGATATTACTTCCCTCTCTTAATTTCATGTTTTATTCACACAGGCCGAAGAATTGACTTGAGCTCAAGAACATTCACTTCATCCGTTTTAAAGTTTGCTCAGAAGGTCTGGTTTCATGTCACTTTGGCCAAAGATTTCAGACTGGAAACAACATTTTGAAATGCAAAAGAACTGTGCAAAGTCCCTCCCCAAAAATGCTGTAAACCTCGTTATAATCTCACAATGTGATTGAAATGTAATTTATTTTTCAACAATATGCATTATGAAAAGGTGACTATTCATGCATTTCTCAGCTTACTAAATGCTAATTTAACTCAAAACAAAAAGCTATGTTTTAAGAGAGAATAGGCATGGGCCTGAAGTCACAAAAAGAAAGGAAATTCACGAGCACCACGATGCCTATGGTGCCAGGAATGGTGACCGGTTTCCTCCAGATGTGACACTTGGTTTCAAGCCAAAGAGTTTAATCTTGGTTTCATCAGACCAGAGAATATTGTTTCTCATGGTCTGAGAGTCTTTAGGTGCCTTTTGGCAGACTCCAAGCGGGCTGTTATGTGCCTTTTACTGAGGAGTGGCTTCCGTCTGGCCACTCTACCATGGAGGCCTGATTGGTGGAGTGCTCCAGAGATGGTTGTCCTTCTCCACAGAGGAACTCTCCCTCATCTTCACAGAGGAACTCCAGAGCTCTGTAAGAGTGACCATCGGGTTCTTGGTCACCTCCCTGACTAAGGCCCTTCTCCCCTGATTGGTCAGTTTGCCCGGGTGGCCAGCTCTAGGAAGAGGCTTGGTGGTTCCAAAATTCTTACATTTAAGAATGATGAAGGCCACTGTGTTCTTAGAGACCTTCAATGCTGCAGAACATTTTTGGTACACTTCCCCAGATCTGTGCCTCGACACAATCCTGTCTCGGACCTCTACGAACAATTCCTTCATCCTCGGGGCTTCGTTTTTGCTCTGACATGCACTGTCAACTGTGGGACCTTTATATAGACAGGTGTGTGCCTTTCCAAATCAAGTCCAATCTATTGAAGTTACCACAGGTGGACTTCAATCAAGTTGTAGAAACATCTCAAGGATGATCAATGGAAACAGGAAGTACCTGAGCTCAATTTGGAGTCTCATAGCAAAGGGTCTGAATATTTATGTAAATAAGGTATTTAATTTATTATATTTGTTATAATATGACAACATTTAAAAAATATATATGTATTGTCATTATGGGGTAATGTGTGTGAGGATTTTATTTCATCCATTTTAGAATAAGGCTGTAACGTAACAAATTGTGGAAAATATCAAGTCGTCTGAATACTTTCCAAAGTCAGTGTAGATAACGTCTGGTTTGAAAACAGTGTGAATTATGTTCGAAGTGCAGCCTGAAAGAAGGAAATACTACATTTTACGGGCGCACAAAATGGTGGTCTGTTTCAGGTAGTACCATGTCTTCACACCTTTTGATTTGTCTTTGCTCAATGTAAAGTTATGCAGTAGAGGCGGCTGAGGGGATGACGGCTCCTTCTGATGTTCTCAGAATCTCTGTTTAACAAAGGCTATTCAAGAGTCCCTCTGTAGAGTCAAGAGAGAGGGAAGGGAGAAAGGTATTTATGGGGGGGGTCATAAACCTTACCCACAGGCCAACGTCATGACACCATCTGATACCATGAAAACCATGTGTCTGATACCATTAAAACCAGGTGTCTGATACCATGAAAACCACGTGGTTGATACCATTAAAACCATGTGTCTGATACCATGAAAACCATGTGTCTGATACCATGAAAACCATGTGTCTGATACCATTAAAACCATGTGTCTGATACCATTAAAACCATTTGTCTGATACCATGGAAACCATGTGTCTGATACCATTAAAACCAGGTGTCTGATACCATTAAAACCATGTGGTCTGATACCATTAAAACCATGTGTCTGATACCATGAAAACCATGTGTCTGATACCATGAAAACCATGTGTCTGATACCATTAAAACCATGTGTCTGATACCATTAAAACCATTTGTTGAAATGGAAACCATGTGTCTGATACCATTAAAACCATGTGTCTGATACCATTAAAACCATGTGTCTGATACCATGAAAACCATGTGGTTGATACCATTAAAACCATGTGTCTGATACCATGAAAACCATGTGTCTGATACCATGAAAACCATGTGTCTGACACCATTAAAACCATGTGTCTGATACCATTAAAACCATGTGTCTGATACCATTAAAACCATGTGTCTGATACCATTAAAACCATGTGTCTGACCATTAAAACCATGTGTCTGACCATTAAAACCATGTGTCTGATACCATTAAAACCACGTGTCTGATACCATTAAAACCATGTGTTTTCATGTGTTTGATACCATTCCATTTACTCCATTCCAGACATTATTATGAGCCGTCCTCCCCTCAGCAGCCTCCACTGAGAGCGAGAGAGAGAGAGAGAGATTTTGTTTTCCATTAGGTCTTTGAATCTGGCGTCTCCTACATAACAGTTTATCACAACCATCCAGTCCCTCCTTCGCCATATGGGCTAATCTACATGGTTAAGACAGGTATGTGGTCCAACAAACACACAATACAAGTACAAGTCCAGTAAATAAAGCCTGTTAGATTAAGGTTAATGCTTTGCTTTCTCCCAGCTGTCTTTGTACTCCCCCACACAGGTGGATATAAGAGGGAGATCTGCCAGGACTGCAATCACCAACGGTAAACAAAGTGCAAGAGGAATGGGAGCACTAATGGAGGGAAAGAGGGGGGGTAGTCCTGTCTCCCTAATCAGTGCCAGACCTGGCTCTCCACTCGACCCTGCCCTCTGGCGGCAGCAGCACATCTGCCTCTCCCGACGGGTGCAGGGGAGGTCACCTGTCTGTCAACAGCAGAAATATGGCCACTAACATTTTCCTTTTTTTGTCAGGGGGCGCCGGTGACGACCACGTCTGGAGGGGTTTTTTCACTCAGTATTGAGCAATGTCTGAACGGTCAAAGGGGCCAGACCACCTAGTTTTTTCGACTGCATTCATTACGTTGGGCCCTTTTAAATAGTTGAACTACATAGAGCACATAAAGATAAAATAGTCCCATCTCAAGTTCAAAATAGAGTCTTAAAAGTCCAATGATTGTAGGTCTTCAGGAGTCCAGAAGACATTTCTTTACCTTTATCTTCCCCAAAGGTTTTATAGACCCTCTTTTACTTTTATTGCTTCCATTGTTTCCACAGGTTACCCAGTCAGGGATGTTCACATATAACCCCCCCCTTAGTCTTTATTTCCTGGCTGTGTCCCATGTGAAGACCAGAAATGTCTTCTAAAATAAATCTTGTTTTCTGGAAAAGAGGTGTAATAAAAAAAATGTTTTAAGTCGACAAATCCTTTTGGAGATAATATGTATTTCTACTCCCTCTGCGTGTGTTAGTGTCCGTATCTGACTGTGTGTGTTAGTGTCCGTATCTGACTGTGTGTGTTAGTGTCCGTATCTGACTGTGTGTGTTAGTGTCCGTATCTGACTGTGTGTGTTAGTGTCCGTATCTGACTGTGTGTGTTAGTGTCCGTATCTGACTGTGTGTGTTAGTGTCCGTATCTGACTGTGTGTGTTAGTGTCCGTATCTGTATCTGATCTGACGTGTGTTAGTGTCCGTATCTGACTGTGTGTGTTAGTGTCCGTATCTGACTGTGTGTGTGTATCTGACTGTGTGTGTTAGTGTCCGTATCTGACTGTGTGTGTTAGTGTCCGTATCTGACTGTGTGTTAGTGTGTGTTAGTGTTAGTGTGTCCGTATCTGACTGTGTGTGTTAGTGTCCGTATCTGACTGTGTGTGTTAGTGTCCGTATCTGACTGTGTGTGTTAGTGTCCGTATCTGACTGTGTGTGTTAGTGTCCGTATCTGACTGTGTGTGTTAGTGTCCGTATCTGACTGTGTGTGTTAGTGTCCGTATCTGACTGTGTGTTAGTGTCCGTATCTGACTCGTGTGTTAGTGTCCGTATCTGACTGTGTGTGTTAGTGTCCGTATCTGATCTGTGTGTGTTAGTGTCCGTATCTGACTGTTAGTGTCCGTATCTGACTCCGTATCTGACTGTGTGTGTTAGTGTCCGTATCTGACTGGCGTGTGTTAGTGTGTATCTGACTGTGTGTGTTAGTGTCCGTATCTGACTGTGTGTGTTAGTGTCCGTATCTGACTGTGTGTGTTAGTGTCCGTATCTGACTGTGTGTGTTAGTGTCCGTATCTGACTGTGTGTTAGTGTCCGTATCTGACTGCGTGTGTTAGTGTCCGTATCTGACTGTGTGTGTTAGTGTCCTGACTGTGTGTGTTGTGTGTGTCCGTATCTGACTGTGTGTGTTAGTGTCCGTATCTGACTGCGTGTGTTAGTGTCCGTATCTGACTGTGTGTGTTAGTGTCCGTATCTGACTGTGTGTGTTAGTGTCCGTATCTGACTGTCCGTATCTGACTGTGTGTGTTAGTGTCCGTATCTGACTGTGTGTGTTAGTGTCCTGTGTGTGTAGTGTCTGACTGTGTGTGTTAGTGTCCGTATCTGACTGTGTGTGTTAGTGTCCGTATCTGACTGTGTGTGTTAGTGTCCGTATCTCTGATCTGTGTGTGTTAGTGTCCGTATCTGACTGTGTGTGTTAGTGTCCGTATCTGACTGTGTGTTAGTGTCCGATCTGACTGTGTGTTGTGTGTGTGTTAGTGTCCGTATCTGACTGCGTGTGTTAGTGTCCGTATCTGACTGTGTGTAGTGTCCGTTAGTGTCTGATCTGTGTGTGTTAGTGTCTGTGTGTGTTAGTGTATCTGACTGTCCGTGTGTCCGTATCTGACTGTGTGTGTTAGTGTCCGTATCTGACTGTGTGTGTTAGTGTCCGTATCTGACTGTGTGTGTTAGTGTCCGTATCTGACTGTGTGTGTTAGTGTCCGTATCTGACTGTGTGTGTTCTGAGTGTCCGTCCGTATCTGACTGTGTGTTAGTGTCCGTATCTGACTGTGTGTTAGTGTCCGTATCTGACTGCGTGTGTTAGTGTCCGTATCTGACTGTGTGTGTTAGTGACTGACTGTGTGTGTGTTAGTGTCCGTATCTGACTGTGTGTGTTAGTGTCCGTATCTGACTGTGTGTGTTAGTGTCCGTATCTGACTGTGTGTGTTAGTGTCCGTATCTGACTGTGTGTGTTAGTGTCCGTATGACTGTGTTAGTGTTACTGTGTGTGTTAGTGTCCGTATCTGACTGTGTGTGTTAGTGTCCGTATCTGACTGTGTGTGTTAGTGTCCGTATCTGACTGCGTGTGTTAGTGTCCGTATCTGACTGTGTGTGTTAGTGTCCGTATCTGACTGTGTGTGTTAGTGTCCGTATCTGACTGTGTCCGTATCTGACTGTGTGTGTTAGTGTCCGTATCTGACTGTGTGTGTTAGTGTCCGTATCTGACTGTGTGTGTTAGTGTCCGTATCTGACTGTGTGTGTTAGTGTCCGTATCTGACTGACTGTGTGTGTTAGTGTCCCTGTGTGTGTTAGTGTCCGTATCTGACTGTGTGTTAGTGTCCGTATCTGACTGCGTGTGTTAGTGTGATCTGACTGTGTGTGTTAGTGTCCGTATCTGACTGTGTGTGTTAGTGTGTATCTGACTGTGTGTGTTAGTGTCCGTATCCGTGTGTTAGTGTATCTGACTGTGTGTTAGTGTCCGTATCTGACTGTGTGTGTTAGTGTCCGTATCTGACTGTGTGTGTTAGTGTCCGTATCTGACTGTGTGTGTTAGTGTGTCTGTGTGTGTTAGTGTCCGTATCTGACTGTGTGTGTTAGTGTCCGTATCTGATCCTGTATCTGACTGTGTGTGTTAGTGTATCTGACTGCGTGTGTTAGTGTCCGTATCTGACTGTGTGTGTTAGTGTCCGTATCTGACTGTGTGTTAGTGTCCGTATCTGACTGTGTGTGTTAGTGTCTGACTGTGTGTGTAGTGTCGTATCTGACTGCGTGTGTTAGTGTCCGTATCTGACTGCGTGTGTTGACTGCGTATCTGACTGTTAGTGTCCGTATCTGACTGACTGCGTGTGTTAGTGTCCGTATCTGACTGCGTGTGTTAGTGTCCGTATCTGACTGCGTGTGTTAGTGTCCGTATCTCTGCGTGTGTTAGTGTCCGTATCTGACTGTGTGTGTTAGTGTCCGTATCTGACTGTGTGTGTTAGTGTCCGTATCTGACTGTGTGTTAGTGTCCGTATCTGACTGTGTGTGTGTGTTAGTGTCCGTATCTGACTGTGTGTTAGTGTCCGTATCTGACTGTGTGTGTTAGTGTCCGTATCTGACTGCGTGTGTTAGTGTCCGTATCTGACTGTGTGTGTTAGTGTCCGTATCTGACTGCGTGTGTTAGTGTCCGTATCTGACTCACGTGTGTTAGTGTCCGTATCTGACTGTGTGTGTTAGTGTCCGTATCTGACTGTGTGTGTTAGTGTCCGTATCTGACTGTGTGTGTTAGTGTCCGTATCTGACTGTGTGTGTTAGTGTCCGTATCTGACTGTGTGTGTTAGTGTCCGTATCTGACTGTGTGTGTTAGTGTCCGTATCTGACTGTGTGTGTTAGTGTCCGTATCTGACTGCGTGTGTTAGTGTCCGTATCTGACTGCGTGTGTTAGTGTCCGTATCTGACCTCTCGCCGTTATCTGTGACGGGGAGGAAAAATCAGGGGAATTGCAGAAAATCCTCACACCCCCACACACACACACACACACACACGTGCACTCTCGCTCTCACACACACACACACACACACACACACACACACACACACACACACACACACAACCAACAAGCCTCTTACAAAGGTCAAGGGTCAGAGGTAAATGCCACTTCCAGGTCGCTAATAAAAGCACAGCCGCATCCTGAGGGAGTAATGGAGTTGTAGAGTTTGTACAGCGACACATAGGAGGAGAACACACTACATCTCACCCAGCCGTCAAACCAGTCAGCCAACTACATCACTGTATTTATGCCCATGTCATTACTTAAGCAGTCTGTCATATATTCCCTGCATCACCCATAAGCCAAATTTATGCACTCTGTAAGTTGCTTTGGATAAAAATGAGTCTGCCAAATGGCACGTTATTAATATAGACGTACCGTGCTTGACTTGGGTCGGAGCTGTCCAGAACCGTATATCCCGGCCACATTAATGCTCAATACATTTTGTTGTTCTCAGCCATTTTTTAAATTGAATTCAAGCCAGATAACCTACATTATTGAAATTGTATCTGTTTTATTAGTTGACATTGCAATGTTAGTTGCTAGCTAGCTAGCTAGCTTGATAGCCATGCTTCTTTGGTTCAATTCTTGTCCGAGCAGTCCAGCTATAGCACAAGTTGGCTAGCTGGCTAGCTAACTAACTCGTGACAACATTGAACCTCAACATACTTATTTTGTTAAATTATCTCAGCCATATCCACAATTAAATTCAAAGCAGAACTATCTAAACAGGCATGAGCTTAGACTAGCTACAAAAGTTCATTTTGTTCCATCAAATCGAGCTCTTGTTAGCTAATTAAAACCAATGGTCAAATTATATATAATAGCATAATGACGTGACGTTACTTCATCAAACAGAAGTAGAACATCTGTTCTCACCTTGATCGTCGGTATTAGATACTATTTGACAATATCTCCAATGTATTTTTGAATCTCGCCCCAAAACACGTGTCGAGGCAATGTTGCTTTGCTTAAAGATGGCCATTGACTGATGTTGCGTCCTCTTAGCCTGATTTATCCTTATTTTTAACTGTTTCATTCATAAACAACTCAAGTCAACCTTACCAACATGATTGTAATACAATCATCAGTACCTCCTTAGCACAAACTTACAAGAATATGAAACAAAGATTACTCCCTTATTACTCCCCGGGTGGCCATTTTGATTCATTGTTCAGCAGTCTTATGGTTTTTCTTTGGGGGGGGTAGAAGCTTTTGAAGAGCCTTTTGGATCTAGACTTGGCGCTCCGGTACCGCTTGTCCTGCGGTAGCAGAGAGAACAGCCTATGACTTGGGTCACTGGAGTCTTTTCCTCTGACACGCCTAGTATGAAGGAAGCTTGGCCCCAGTGATATACTGGGCCGTACGCACTACCCTCTGTGGTGCCTTACGTTTGTGTTCCGAGCAGTTGCCATACCAGGCGGTGATGCTGTAGAACTTTCGGGGATCTGGGGATCCATGACAAATCTTTTCAGTCTCCTGACGGGGGGGAATAGGCGTGCCGTCTTCACAACTGTCTTGGTGTGTTTGGACCATAATAGTTTGTTGATGATGTGGACACCAACAATCAGCTCCTTTGTAATGGTCACATTGAGAGAGAGGTTGTTGTCCTTAAACCACACTGCCAGGTCTCTGACCTCCTCCCTATAGGCTGTCTCATCATTGTCGATGATCAGGCCTACCACAATTGTGTCTTCAGCAAACTTAATGATGGTGTTGGAGTCGTGCTTGGCCACGCAGTCGTGAGTGAACAAGGAGTACACAAGGGGACTAAGCACACACCCCTGAGGGACCCCCGTGTTGAGGATCAGTGTGGCAGATGTGTTGTTGCCTACCCTTACCACCTGGGATCCAGTTGCAGAGGGAGGTGTTTAGTCCCAGGATCCTTAGCTTAGTGATGAGCTTTGTGTTCACAATGGTGTTGAACGCTGAGCTGTAGTCAATGAACAGCATTCTCACATATGTGTTCCTTTTGTCCAGGTGGGAAAAGGCAATGTGGAAAGCAATTCAGATTGTGTCATCTATGGATCTCCTGGGGCCGATGATGATGCAATGATAATGTAATGGTGAATGAATCACAAATTATCTGTGTTTAAGTCAAATCAAATCAAAGTGTATTTGTCACGTGCACTGAATACAACAGGTGTAGTAGACCATACAATGAAATGCTGAATCCAACAGGTGTAGTAGACCTCACAGTGAAATGCTGAATACAACAGGTGTAGTAGACCATACAATGAAATGCTGAATCCAACAGGTGTAGTAGACCTCATAGTGAAATGCTGAATACAACAGGTGTAGTAGACCTCACAGTGAAATGCTGAATACAACAGGTGTAGTAGACCATACAATGAAATGCTGAATACAACAGGTGTAGTAGACCTCACAGTGAAATGCTGAATACAACAGGTGTAGTAGACCATACAATGAAATGCTGAATACAACAGGTGTAGTAGACCTCATAGTGAAATGCTGAATACAACAGGTGTAGTAGACCATACAGTGAAATGCTGAATACAACAGGTGTAGTAGATCTTACAGTGAAATGCTGAATACAACAGGTGTAGTAGACCTTACAGTGAAATGCTGAATACAACAGGTGTAGTAGACCATACAATGAAATGCTGAATACAACAGGTGTAGTAGATCTTACAGTGAAATGCTGAATACAACAGGTGTAGTAGACCTTACAGTGAAATGCTGAATACAACAGGTGTAGTAGATCTTACAGTGAAATGCTGAATACAACAGGTGTAGTAGACCTCACAGTGAAATGCTGAATACAACAGGTGTAGTAGACCTTACAGTGAAATGCTGAATACAACAGGTGTAGTAGACCTTACAGTGAAATGCTGAATACAACAGGTGTAGTAGACCTTACAGTGAAATGCTGAATTCAACAGGTGTAGTAGACCTTACAGTGAAATGCTGAATACAACAGGTGTAGTAGACCTTACAGTGAAATGCTGAATTCAACAGGTGTAGTAGACCTTACAGTGAAATGCTGAATACAACAGGTGTAGTAGACCTCACAGTGAAATGCTGAATACAACAGGTGTAGTAGACCTTACAGTGAAATGCTGAATACAACAGGTGTAGTAGACCTTACAGTGAAATGCTGAATACAACAGGTGTAGTAGACCTTACAGTGAAATGGTGAATACAACAGGTGTAGTAGACCTTACAGTGAAATGCTGAATACAACAGGTGTAGTAGACCTTACAGTGAAATGCTGAATACAACAGGTGTAGTAGACCTTACAGTGAAATGCTGAATACAACAGGTGTAGTAGACCTTACAGTGAAATGCTGAATACAACAGGTGTAGTAGACCTTACAGTGAAATGCTGAATACAACAGGTGTAGTAGACCTTACAGTGAAATGCTGAATACAACAGGTGTAGTAGACCTTACAGTGAAATGGTGAATACAACAGGTGTAGTAGACCTTACAGTGAAATGCTGAATACAACAGGTGTAGTAGACCTCACAGTGAAATGCTGAATACAACAGGTGTAGTAGACCTTACAGTGAAATGCTGAATACAACAGGTGTAGTAGACCTTACAGTGAAATGCTGAATACAACAGGTGTAGTAGACCTCACAGTGAAATGGTGAATACAACAGGTGTAGTAGACCTCACAGTGAAATGCGTACTTACAGGCTGTAACCAATAGTGCAAAAAAGGTAGTAGGTGAACAATAGGTAGGTAAAGAAATAAAACAGTAAAAAGACAGTGAAAAATAAAAAAGTAGCGAGGCTATATACAGTAGAGAGGCTACATACAGACACCGGTTAGTCGGGCTGGGGCGTGCCAAGTAACGGGACTAAACAAGTATAGCAACAAATATGGGCAGTTTTCTGGATAAGATTTTTTGTATTATTATCGTTGATTGGGAAAAAAGTACTCTTCTGGTGCCAGCACTCGTCTTTCTCACGTCGGTCGGTCATGTGTGAGGTTCCACGTGGTTTAAACAACAACTGTCTGTTTGTAAAGATCCTGCTGCTCCGATTGGACAGAGTGAAGCTGTATTTCTCCGTCCACTTGCTTCATCATCATTTCACCCAATCAGAAATCCTCACGTGTTTTTGGGTCTGATCATTTAGATTTGCTGCTGGTTGCCACTATGATGAATCACATGACGAGGACGTTTGCTATCGCAAGCTTGAACAAATATGAAACGCTGCTGTGCATTCCACCATCCCAACCCTCTGGACACTGCTCTTCATCTTCAGGTTTTCTGCCAACATATATTTAAACATATTAGAAAACACTTATCGATTACGATTGTCATCCGATCCGACAATCGACTGTCAATTCACGGACACGGTTACAAGTACGAGTATGGCCAAAATCAGCACACCCCTAGTGTTTACATCCTCTCAGTCCACCCCTAGTGTTTACATCCTCTCAGTCCACCCCTAGTGTTTACATCCTCTCAGTCCACCCCTAGTGTTTACATCCTCTCAGTCCACCCCTAGTGTTTACATCCTCTCAGTCCACCCCTAGTGTTTACATCCTCTCAGTCCACCCCTAGTGTTTACATCCTCTCAGTCCACCCCTAGTGTTTACATCCTCTCAGTCCACCCCTAGTGTTTACATCCTCTCAGTCCACCCCTAGTGTTTACATCCTCTCAGTCCACCCCTAGTGTTTACATCCTCTCAGTCCACCCCTAGTGTTTACATCCTCTCAGTCCATATATCTTCTTCCACTGTCCCTGTCCCACGCTGGTCTCAAACCAGTATCTCTTCTTCCACTGTCTCACATTGGTCTCAAACCAGTATCTCTTCTTCCACTGTCCCACGCTGGTCTCAAACCAGTATCTCTTCTTCCACTGTCCCACGCTGGTCTCAAACCAGTATCTCTTCTTCCACTGTCCCACGCTGGTCTCAAACCAGTATCTCTTCTTCCACTGTCCCACGCTGGTCTCAAACCAGTATCTCTTCTTCCACTGTCCCACGCTGGTCTCAAACCAGTATCTCTTCTTCCACTGTCCCACGCTGGTCTCAAACCAGTATCTCTTCTTCCACTGTCCCACGCTGGTCTCAAACCAGTATCTCTTCTTCCACTGTCTCACATTGGTCTCAAACCAGTATCTCTTCTTCCACTGTCCCACGCTGGTCTCAAACCAGTATCTCTTCTTCCACTGTCCCACACTGGTCTCAAACCAGTATCTCTTCTTCCACTGTCCTACTCTGGTCTCAAACCAGTATCTCTTCTTCTACTGTCCCTAACTGGTCTCAAACCAGTATCTCTTCATCCACTGTCCCACGCTGGTCTCAAACCAGTATCTCTTCTTCCACTGTCCCACACGGGTCTCAAACCAGTATCTCTTCCTCCACTGTCCCTGTCCCACGCTGGTCTCAAACCAGTATCTCTTCCTCCACTGTCCCACGCTGGTCTCAAACCAGTATCTCTTCCTCCACTGTCCCACACTGGTCTCAAACCAGTATCTCTTCCTCCACTGTCCCACACTGGTCTCAAACCAGTATGTCTTCCTCCACTGTCCCTGTCCCACACTGGTCTCAAACCAGTATCTCTTCATCCACTGACCCTGTCCCACACTGGACTCAAACCAGTATCTCTTCCTCCACTGTCCCACACTGGTCTCAAACCAGTATCTATTCTTCCACTGTCCCTGTCCCACGCTGGTCTCAAACCAGTATCTCTTCTTCCACTGTCCCTAACTGTTCTCAAACCAGTATCTCTTCTTCCACTGTCCCACGCTGGTCTCAAACCAGTATCTCTTCTTCCACTGTCCCACACTGGTCTCAAACCAGTATCTCTTCATCCACTGACCCTGTCCCACACTGGTCTCAAACCAGTATCTCTTCCTCCACTGTCCCTGTCCCACGCTGGTCTCAAACCAGTATCTCTTCCTCCACTGTCCCACGCTGGTCTCAAACCAGTATCTCTTCCTCCACTGTCCCACACTGGTCTCAAACCAGTATCTCTTCCTCCACTGTCCCACACTGGTCTCAAACCAGTATCTCTTCCTCCACTGTCCCTGTCCCACACTGGTCTCAAACCAGTATCTCTTCCTCCACTGTCCCTGTCCCACGCTGGTCTCAAACTAGTATCTCTTCCTCCACTGTCCCACGCTGGTCTCAAACCAGTATCTCTTCTTCCACTGTCCCACACTGGTCTCAAACCAGTATCTCCTCTTCCACTGTCCCAAGCTGGTCTCAAACCAGTATCTCTTCATCCACTGACCCTGTCCCACACTGGTCTCAAACCAGTATCTCTTCATCCACTGACCCTGTCCCACACTGGTCTCAAACCAGTATCTCTTCCTCCACTGTCCCACACTGGTCTCAAACCAGTATCTATTCTTCCACTGTCCCTGTCCCACGCTGGTCTCAAACCAGTATCTCTTCCTCCACTGTCTCACACTGGTCTCAAACCAGTATCTCTTCCTCCACTGTCTCACACTGGTCTCAAACCAGTATCTCTTCCTCCACTGTCCCACACTGGTCTCAAACCAGTATCTCTTCTTCCACTGTCCCACGCTGGTCTCAAACCAGTATCTATTCTTCTACTGTCCCTAACTGGTCTCAAACCAGTATCTATTCTTCTACTGTCCCACGCTGGTCTCAAACCAGTATCTCTTCTTCCACTGTCCCACACTGGTCTCAAACCAGTATCTCTTCATCCACTGACCCTGTCCCACACTGGTCTCAAACCAGTATCTCTTCCTCCACTGTCCCTGTCCCACGCTGGTCTCAAACCAGTATCTCTTCCTCCACTGTCCCACGCTGGTCTCAAACCAGTATCTCTTCCTCCACTGTCCCACACTGGTCTCAAACCAGTATCTCTTCCTCCACTGTCCCACACTGGTCTCAAACCAGTATCTCTTCCTCCACTGTCCCTGTCCCACACTGGTCTCAAACCAGTATCTCTTCCTCCACTGTCCCTGTCCCACGCTGGTCTCAAACTAGTATCTCTTCCTCCACTGTCCCACGCTGGTCTCAAACCAGTATCTCTTCTTCCACTGTCCCACACTGGTCTCAAACCAGTATCTCCTCTTCCACTGTCCCAAGCTGGTCTCAAACCAGTATCTCTTCATCCACTGACCCTGTCCCACACTGGTCTCAAACCAGTATCTCTTCATCCACTGACCCTGTCCCACACTGGTCTCAAACCAGTATCTCTTCCTCCACTGTCCCACACTGGTCTCAAACCAGTATCTATTCTTCCACTGTCCCTGTCCCACGCTGGTCTCAAACCAGTATCTCTTCCTCCACTGTCTCACACTGGTCTCAAACCAGTATCTCTTCCTCCACTGTCCCACACTGGTCTCAAACCAGTATCTCTTCTTCCACTGTCCCACGCTGGTCTCAAACCAGTATCTATTCTTCTACTGTCCCTTACTGGTCTCAAACCAGTATCTATTCTTCTACTGTCCCACGCTGGTCTCAAACCAGTATCTCTTCTTCCACTGTCCCACACTGGTCTCAAACCAGTATCTCTTCTTCCACTGTCCCACACTGGTCTCAAACCAGTATCTCTTCTTCCACTGTCCCACACTGGTCTCAAACCAGTATCTCTTCTTCCACTGTCCCACACTGGTCTCAAACCAGTATCTCTTCCTCCACTGTCCCACGCTGGTCTCAAACCAGTATCTCTTCTTCCACTGTCCCTGTCCCACACTGGTCTCAAACCAGTATCTCTTCCTCCACTGTCTCACACTGGTCTCAAACCAGTATCTCTTCCTCCACTGTCCCACACTGGTCTCAAACCAGTATCTCTTCTTCCACTGTCCCACGCTGGTCTCAAACCAGTATCTCTTCTTCCACTGTCCCACACTGGTCTCAAACCAGTATCTCTTCTTCCACTGTCCCTGTCCCTTACTGGTCTCAAACCAGTATCTCTTCCTCCACTGTCCCACGCTGGTCTCAAACCAGTATCTCTTCCTCCACTGTCCCACGCTGGTCTCAAACCAGTATCTATTCTTCTACTGTCCCTTACTGGTCTCAAACCAGTATCTCTTCCTCCACTGTCCCACACTGGTCTCAAACCAGTATCTCTTCCTCCACTGTCCCACACTGGTCTCAAACCAGTATCTCTTCCTCCACTGTCCCACGCTGGTCTCAAACCAGTATCTCTTCCTCCACTGTCCCACGCTGGTCTCAAACCAGTATCTATTCTTCTACTGTCCCTTACTGGTCTCAAACCAGTATCTCTTCCTCCACTGTCCCACACTGGTCTCAAACCAGTACCTCTTCCTCCACTGTCCCACGCTGGTCTCAAACCAGTATATCTTCCTCCAGTCCCTATCCCTTACTGGTCTCAAACAAGTGATCCTCTGCTCTCAAACACGCATGGCTGTTCTCCTTGACAACCTACCACCGGTTTGAGCCACCCAAAAGCAACAATTGAATGGATCCATCTGCGACATTTTAAGCTAGCTGTGGAGTGAGCTTGCGGCATGTTCTGAACTCTGTTACCCGTTTGTATGTGATCATGTATTAGTGTGTGTATGTGATTCCTCTGGTGAACCACCTGCCCTCAGCACTACTCATATCTCTCTCTCTCTCTCTCTCTCAGACCGTTTACTCCAAAAGGCAAATGCAAGCGAGAGTTTCTATTAGACAAATTCAGGTTGGTTCCTCCCAGTTTCATTCTGTTTGCTCTTGTTTGTTTCTGTTTGGTTCTTAAATGGTAACCGGTTTCCGTAATGAATACACCCCTGCACACATTAGTGTATCCAAGGTGTAGAGCGAAGAGGCTACGAGCAGGAAGAATATAACGCTAACTAGCAAGCCTGTAGCTTTTAACTGTATGAATAAAAAGCATTAGGTTTGGGGCAAATCCAACACAACACATGAGTATCAACAAGTACCACCCTTCATATTTTCAAGCATGGTGGTGTCTGCATCACGTTATGGGTATGCTTGTCATCGGCAAGGACTATGGAGTTTTTGGGGGGGATAACAATAAATGGAATAGAGTTAAGCACAGGCAAAATCCTAGAGGAAAACCTGGTTCAGTCTGCTTTCCAACAGACACTGGGAAACAACTTCACCATTCAGCAGGACAATAACCTAAACACAAGGCCAAATATACACTGGACTAGCTTGCCAAGACAACAATAAATGCTGAATGTCCTGTCTAACAATAATCAACAGCCAACTTGACATAGCTTAAAGAATTTTATTAAGAATAATGTTCAAATATTGTACAATCCAGGTGTGCAAAGCTCTTCGAGACTTACCCAGAAAGACTCACAGCTGTAATCGCTGCCAATGGTGATTCTAACATGCATTGACTCAGGGGTGTGAATACTTGTGTAAATGAGATATTTCTGTAATCAAATCTCTATACATTTGTCAAATTTTTTAAAATCAATTTTTTCACTTTGTCATTATGGCATTATTACTGTGTGCAGATGGGTGAGGAGAAAATATGTTGAATCCATCTTGAATTCAGGCTGTAACACAACATGTGGAATAAATCAAGGGGTGTGAATACTTTCTGAATGCACAGTGGGGTACAGAGAAAAGTGTCATTCAAAAATCATGGTAAACTCTATTACTGCACACAGAGTGAATCCATGCAACCTATTATGTGACTTGTTAAGGACATTACTCCTGAACTTATGGGCACAAAATGTGTTTACATTCCTGTTATTGAGCATTTCTCCTTTGCCAAGACAATCCATCCACCTGACAGGTGTGGCATATCAAGAATCTGAATAAACAGCATGATCATTACACAGGTGCTGGGGACAATAAAAAGCTAACTCTAAAATGCATAGTTTTGTCACACAACACAATGCCATAGATGTCTCACGTTTTGAGGCAGCGTGAAATTGACATGCTGACTGCAGGATTGTCCACCAGAGCTGTAGCCAGATCATTTTATAATAATTTATCTACCATAAGCCGGCACAAATGTCATTTTAGAGAATTTGGCAGTAACCATCCTTACAACCACAGACCATGTGTAACCACTCCAGCCCAGGACCTCCTCAACCACAGACCATGTGTAACCACTCCAGCCCAGGACCTCCTCAACCACAGACCACGTGTAACCACTCCAGCCCAGGACCTCCTCAACCACAGACCACGTGTAACCACTCCAGCCCAGGACCTCCACAACCACAGACCACGTGTAACCACTCCAGCCCAGGACCTCCTCAACCACAGACCACGTGTAACCACTCCAGCCCAGGACCTCCTCAACCACAGACCACGTGTAACCACTCCAGCCCAGGACCTCCTCAACCACAGACCACGTGTAACCACTCCAGCCCAGGACCTCCTCAACCACAGACCACGTGTAACCACTCCAGCCCAGGACCTCCTCAACCACAGACCACGTGTAACCACTCCAGCCCAGGACCTCCTCAACCACAGACCACGTGTAACCACTCCAGCCCAGGACCTCCTCAACCACAGACCACGTGTAACCACTCCAGCCCAGGACCTCCTCAACCACAGACCACGTGTAACCACTCCAGCCCAGGACCTCCTCAACCACAGACCACGTGTAACCACTCCAGCCCAGGACCTCCTCAACCACAGACCACGTGTAACCACTCCAGCCCAGGACCTCCTCAACCACAGACCACGTGTAACCACTCCAGCCCAGGACCTCCTCCACCACAGACCACGTGTAACCACTCCAGCCCAGGACCTCCACAGCCACAGACCACGTGTAACCACTCCAGCCCAGGACCTCCTCAACCACAGACCACGTGTAACCACTCCAGCCCAGGACCTCCTCAACCACAGACCACGTGTAACCACTCCAGCCCAGGACCTCCTCAACCACAGACCACGTGTAACCACTCCAGCCCAGGACCTCCTCAACCACAGATCACGTGTAACCACTCCAGCCCAGGACCTCCTCAACCACAGATCACGTGTAACCACTCCAGCCCAGGACCTCCTCAACCACAGACCACGTGTAACCACTCCAGCCCAGGACCTCCACAGCCACAGACCACGTGTAACCACTCCAGCCCAGGACCTCCTCAACCACAGACCACGTGTAACCACTCCAGCCCAGGACCTCCTCAACCACAGATCACGTGTAACCACTCCAGCCCAGGACCTCCACAGCAGTCTTCTTCAACCGCGGGATCATCTGAGACCAGCCACTCGGACAGCTGATGAATCTTTAGGTTTTGCACAACCAAAGAATTTCTGCACAAACTGTCAGAAACCATCTCAGGGAAGCTCATTTGCGCGCTCGTCATCCTGACCAGGGTCTTGACCTGACTGCAGTTCGGCATCGTAACCGAATTCAGTAAGAAAATATTCACCTTTAATGGCCACTGGCTCGCTGGAGAACTATGCCTGTCATGAACGAATCCCAGTTTCAACAGAGCCAGGCAGATGGCGTCGTGTGGGCGAGCAGTTTGCTGATGTCAGCCACATTGTGAACAGAGGTGCCCCAAGGTGGCGGTGGGGTTATGGTATGGGCACGCATAAACTACAGACAATGAACACAATTGCATTTTATCGATGGCCATTTGAATACAGAGATACCGTGACGAGCTCTGAAGCCCATTGTCGTGCCATTCATCTTCCACCATCACCTCACGTTTGTCAATGATAATGCATAGCTCCATGTCGGAGGATCTGAACACGTTCTGGAAGCTGAAAAATGTCCCAGTTTTTCCATGGCCTCCACACTCACCAGACATGTCACCCATTGGGACATGGCCATTGGGGCATGTTTTGGATGCTCTGGATCGACGTGTATGGCGGCGTGTTCCAGTTCCCGCAATATCCAGCAACTACGTGCAGCCATTGAAGAGGAGTGGGACAACTTTCCAATCAACAGCCTGATCAACTCTATGTGAAGGAGACGTGTCCCGCTGCATGAGGCAAATGGTGGTCACACCAGATACGGACTGGTTTTCTCATCCACGCTCCCTACCTTTTTAAAAAGGTATCTGTGACCAATAGATGCATATCTGTATTCCCAGTCATGTGAAATCCATAGATTAGGGCCTAATGAATTGATTTAAATTGATTGATTTCCTTACATGAACTGTAACTCAGTAAAATCAAAAACAATTGTTGCATGTTTCATTTCTATTTTTGTTCAGTGTAACCGTTTCTATATTTTATTTTAGGGAGCAACACCCGTATGTTTCCTAGCTAAAACAGTGGTCTATTAAACTAGAAGAAAAGTGGGCGACTTTGATTTTATTTTAAAGTTAGATGTTCCCTTAGTTGACCACTCACCAGAAGGGTGTACATTCTAGACTGTATTTATTGTTATGGATCAACCTCTATTTCTATCTGACCAACGGAAATAACATGGTGACAATGCAAGGAGGTGTTTAAGTTTTTTGGTCTGTTTCCTCTTGAACCTCGGCCAGCTTCTCGCCTCATTTCAATCGAGGAGCGAGATCCTAACCATGTGACACTGTCACAAGAATTGAATACCTTTCACAGCAACTCACGACAGACCTGTCACCCAGCCAGCGCTGGCATTTCAGAACAACTATAAGAACATCAAACACTACAACAGTGCAGACAAAACTCATCCCACCTCCATCTGCTGTGATTTGACATCGAATCAAATCATTGTGTATGCAACCATTACATACATGAATTACACACACAGTAATTAGCAGATGCTTTTTTGCAGGTGTAGCAAAATGCTTGTGTTCCTAGCTCCAACAGTACAATACACACTAATCTAAAAGAAATAAGAAAAATATAAATATCATGAAGAGCTGTCAGAGTCCGGAGTATAAATACACTAGCTGACCAAAAGATATGTGGAGACCTGCTCGTCAAACATCTCATTCTAAAATCATGGGCATTAATATGGAGTTGGTCCCCCCTTTGCTGATATAACAGCCTCCATTCTTCTGGGAAGGCTATCCAATAGATGTTGGAACATTGCTGAGGGTACTCGCTTCCAGTCAGCCACAAGACATTAGTGAGGTCGGGCACTGATGTTGGGCGATTAGGCCTGGCTCGCAGTCAGTGTTCCAATTCATCCCAAAGGTGTTTGATGGAGCTGAGATCAGGGCTCTGAGCAGGCCAACCTTTCATCACCGATCTCGACAAACCATTTCTACACAGACCACAGACCACGTGTAACCACTCCAGCCCAGGACCTCCTCAACCACAGACCACGTGTAACCACTCCAGCCCAGGACCTCCTCAACCACAGACCACGTGTAACCACTCCAGCCCAGGACCTCCTCAACCACAGACCACGTGTAACCACTCCAGCCCAGGACCTCCTCAACCACAGACCACGTGTAGCTTCGTGCACAGGAGGATTGTCATCCTGAAACAAGAAAGGGCCTTCCCTAAACTGTTGCTACAGAGCTGGAAGCACAGAATCATCTAGAATGTCATTGTATGCCATAGCGTTAAAATGTCCCTTCACCGGAACTAAGGGGCCCGAACCATGAAAAACAGCCCTAGACCATTATTCATCCTCCACCAAACTTTATAGTTTGCACTATGCATTCGGGCAGGTAGCGTTCTCCTGGCATCCGCCAAACTTAGATTTGTCCATCGGACTGCCAGATGGTGAAGCGTGATTCATCACTCCAGAGAAGGCGTTTCCACTGCAGTCCAACGGCAGTGAGCTTTACACCACTGCAGCCAACGTTTGGCATTGATCATCAGTGATTTTAGGCTTGTGTGCGGCTGCTCTGCCATGGAAACCCATTTCAGGAAGCTCCTGACAAACAGTTATTGTGCTGATGCTGCTTCCAGAGGCAGTTTGGAACACGGTAGTGAGTGTTGAAATCGAGGACAGACCATTTTTACAAGCTATGCACTTCAGCACTCGGCGGTCCCATTCTGTGAGCTTGTGTCCTACCACTTCGCGGCTTAGCCGTTGTTGCTCCTAGACGTTTCCACTTCACAAAAACAGCACTTACAGTTGACCAAGGCAGCTACAGCAGGGCAGAAATTTGACGAACTGACTCGTTAGAAAGGTGGCACCCTATGACGGTGCATGTTGAAAGTCACTGAGCTCTTCAGTAAGGCCATTCTACTGCCAGTGTTTGTCTATGGAGAATGCGTCGCTGTGTGTTCAATTTATACACCTGTCCGCAATGGATGTGGCTGAAATTGCCGAATCCACTCATTTGAAGGGGTGTAAACATACTATATAGTCTATTTATATCTACAGTACCAGTCAAAAGATTGGACACACCTGTCACGTTGGCATGAATGATCGGGAGACAAGCGCAGGAATGCGCAACATGGGTTTTTATTTCACCCAAATTATGGCGTGCCGTGTAATGGCACGAAGACCAAACAAACACATAACAAAACACAGGGTTGAAACCCAAACAAAAGAGCGAGGAGAACCTCGAATAAATAACACAAGCAGACAATGATACCACACGGGACGAGACCCATAATCATCTACACAATATACGTGGCACAAAAGCCCAAACAACACAGCACAGGTACTCACACGAACCAACGGACATTGGAACAATAATCGACAGGACAATGGTGAACAAAGGGCACATTTATACAATTACTAATCACTGGGAATGGGGACCAGGTGTGCATAATGACAGTTCCGGAGGGATCCGTGACAACACCTACTCATTCAAGGGTTTTTCTTTATTTTTACTATATTCTACATTGAATAATAGTGAAGACATTAGAAACTATGAAATACCACATATGGAATCATGTAGTAACCACAAAAGTGTTAAACAAATCAAAATGTATTTAATTTCTTAGATTCTTCAATGGAGCAACCTTTGGCTTGATTACAGCTTTGCACACTATTGGCATTCTCTCAACCAGCTTCACCTGGAATGCTTTTCTAACAGTCTTGAAGGAGTTCCAACATATGCTGAGCACTTGTTGGCTGCTTTTCCTTCACTCTGCGGTCTAACTCATCCCAAAACCATTTCAATTGGGTTGAGATTGTGTGATTGTGGAGGCCAGGTCATCTGATGCAGCACTCCACCACTCTCCTTCTTGGTCAAATAGCCCTTACACAACTGGGAGGTGTGTTGGGTAATTTTCCTGTTGAAAAACAAATGAGAGTCCCACTAAGTGCAAACCATATCGCTGCAGAATTCTGTGGTAGCCATGCTGGTTAACTGTGACTTGAATTCTAAATTAACAGTGTCACCGGCAAAGCACCCCCAGACCATCACACCTCCTCCTCCATGCTTCACGGTGGGAACCACACAGGCGGAGATCATCCGTTAACCAACTCTGCGTCTCACAAAGACACGGCAGTTGGAACTAAAAATCTCAAATTTGGACTCATCAGACCAAAGGACAGATTTCCACCGGTCTAATGTTCATTGTTCATGTTTCTTGGCCCAAGCAAGTCTCTTCTTAATGGTGTCCTTTTGTAGTGGTTTCTTTGCAGCAATTTGACCATGAAGGCCTGATTCACGCAGTCTCCTCTGAACAATTGATGTTGAGATGTGTTGCTTACTTGAACTCTGTGAAGCATTTATTTGGGCTGCAATTTCTGAGGCTGGTAACTCTAATGAACTTATCCTCTGCAGCATAGGTACATCTGGGTCTTCCTTTCCTGTGGCGGTCCAGTTTCATCATAGCGCTTGATGGTTTTTGCGACTGCATTTGAAGAACCTTTAAAAGTTCTCGAAATTTTCCGGATTGACTGACCTTTGTGTCTTCAAGTAATGATGAACTGTCGTTTCTCTTTTCTTATTTTAGCTTTTCTTGCCATAATATGGACTTGGGCTTTTACCAAATAAGGCTATCTTCTGTATACCACGCCTACCTTGTCACAACACAATCAAATTCCACAAATGTACTTTTAACAAGGCACACCTGTTAATTTGAAATGCATTCCAGGTCATGAAGCTGGTTGAGATAATTCCAAGAGTGTGCAAAGCTGTCATCAAGGCAAAGGGTAGCAACTTTGAAGAATCTCAGATATAAAATATATTTGTTTAACACTTTCTTTGCTTACTACATGATTCCATATGTGTTATTTCATAGTTTTGATGTCTTCACTACTATTTTACAATGTAGAAAATAGTACAAATAAATAAAATCCCTTGAATGATTAGGCGTGTACAAACTTCAGACTGGTACTGTATATATGCAGGGTTGACTAAGCGGGTGGTAGCAGGCTAGTGACAGTGACTAAATTCAGGACAGGGTACTGGCCGGATAGTGAATGGCTTTTTAACAGTCTGATTTCCTTGAGACAGCTGTTTTTCAGTCTCACGGTCCCTACCTTCCAGTCTAGTCTGAAGACACTGGGACTTAGCCTCTGGCCAGTGTCAGAAGTTATTCCGTTGCACACGCACACGCACATGCACACACACACACACGCATATGCACACGCACACACATTAAAAAAACGCAGAAACACACCCCTCTCCAAACCCTGATTTCAGGACACACCAACCAATAAGGACGAAGATTCCTCATCAGAAATTCCCATAACTCACAAGCCGTTGGTTACAGTTGCCAATACCTTGTCAGCAACCAATGAGAGATGGTATAGGAGGTCTATAAACCACAACACAATGCTTTGGGATGATTAGGGGGAATGTTAGCACACCAGGGCTACTTAATTCACTCAGCAAAATGCATGTTATTAGACTGCCTTTTAGATTGCATTCACCACATGCAGGTAATGAAACTCGAGATGGAATCGTCAAATAAAACCGGCGAAAATCGCTCTGATGTTTTGTCAAGATATTATTAAGTGGGGAAACATGGTCTGCACGGTAATACACCACTAATTTGTGGTTGGTTATATTACACTGATAAATACCTAATTGTCCATGTTTTATCCCCACATGTTCAACTGCTATGCCCAGAGGCAATGAAAACATTTGAAAAGTACACATTCTTGTTTTTCATTATTTGCAGGCTATCACAACAAAAATATTTATTTCCACGTGTTTCATTTCCTGCCCAGTTTAAATAACGCTTGAGTTGGGACACAATTCCCTTGTATGTATTTGTTCAATATCCCCTGCAAGACTAATTGTTCCGTTATTGGAAAGGAATGTTGGATCTCAGAGACATTGCATGGTGTCCTAAATGACAATCTATTCCCTATATACTCTATTCCCTATACACTCTATTCCCTATATACTCTATTCCCTATATACTCTATTCCCTATACACTCTATTCCCTATACACTTTACTCCCTATACACTCTATTCCCTATACACTCTATTCCCTATATACTCTATTCCCTATACACTCTACTCCCTATACACTCTATTCCCTATACACTATATTCCCTATACACTCTATTCCCTATATACTCTATTCCCTATATACTCTATTCCCTATACACTCTATTCCCTATACACTCTATTCCCTATACACTCTACTCCCTATACACTCTATTCCCTATACACTATATTCCCTATACACTCTATTCCCTATATACTCTATTCCCTATATACTCTACTCCCTATACACTCTATTCCCTATACACTCTATTCCCTATACACTCTACTCCCTATGCACTATATTCCCTATGCACTCGGTTCCCTATACACTCTATTCCCTACACACTCTATATACACTATATTCTCTATACACTATATCCCCTATACACTATATTCCCTATACACTCTATTCCCGATACACTATATTCCCGATACACCCTATTCCCTATACACCCTATTCCCTATACACTCTATTCTCGATACACTCTATTCCCAATACACTCTATTCTCAACACACTCTATTACCAATACACTCTATTCCCTATACACTCGATATACACTATATTCCCTATACACCCTACATACACGATATTCCCTATAAACTGTATATACACTCTATTCCTGATACACTCTATTCCTTATACAGTCTATTCCCTATACACTCTATTCCCGGTACACTCTATTCCTGGTACACTCTATTCCCGATACACCCTATTCCCGATACACTCTATTCCCGGTACACTCTATTCCCGATACACCCTATTCCCGATACACACTATTCCCGATACACCCTATTCCCGATACACCCTATTCCCTATACACTCTATTCTCGATACACTCTATTACCAATACACCCTATTCCCGATACACCCTATTCCCTATACACCCTATTCCCTATACACTCTATTCCCTATACACCCTACATACACAATATTCCCTATAAACTGTATATACACTTTTCCCTATACACCCTATTCCCGATACACCCTATTCCCTATACACTCTATTCTCAACACACTCTATTACCAATACACTCTATTCCCTATACACTCGATATACACTATATTCCCTATACACCCTACATACACGATATTCCCTATAAACTGTATATACAGTCTTTTCCCTATACACCCTTTTCCCCGATACACCCTATTCTCGGTACACTCTATTCCCTATACACTCTATTCCCTATACACTATCAGCTGGGCCTCAAGCATCAAATCCCACGGATACTTTGGTTCAATGGCAGCTGGACCTCAAGCATCAAATCCCATGGAGACTCATTCATTTTTCATGTCGAGCTAGTTAGCAGCAAGAAGCACTGTCATTCAGTGTCAGAGAGAGAGAAAAGAGTGTGTGTGTGTGTGTGTGTGTGTGTGTGCCCGTCATACTGTCTCCAACAGGATTTAATGTAGTCCCTCAGGCCTTGTGCACTAAAGCAGTGAGTGACAGCTGGCAGGGTGTGTGAGAGTACGTGTGTGTATGCCTAAGCTCATTCCTGCTAATATACATGGATGTTCAGTGTGTGTGTGTAGTGTGTGCTCAGTGTGTGTGTATAGTGTGTGTGTAGTGTGTGTTCAGTGTGTGTGTATAGTGTGTGTTCAGTGTATGTTCAGTGTGTGTAGTGTGTGTACAGTGTGTGTTCAGTGTTATTTGCTAGCAGGATTGTTGCTAGTATGTTTTTCGCTAGCATGATTTTCGCTAGCATGGTTATGGGGGTTCTCTTACATTGGATCCAAACCTTAGTTCATCCTACTGATGATATGTTGCTGGTCAGCAGTAAAGTTTTCAAGATATAGGACTTTCAAGAGGCAAAGTGTCACTTGCCACATCGTCATCATGATTCATTTTGCATCGTATGATTCATTTAGCATCGTCATGATGGTGGGTTTTACGTCATATGATTCATTTAGCATCGTCATGATGGTGGGTTTTACGTCATATGATTCATTTAGCATCGTCATGATGGTGGGTTTTACGTCATATGATTCATTTAGCATCGTCATGATGGTGGGTTTTACGTCATATGATTCATTTAGCATCGTCATGATGGTGGGTTTTACGTCATATGATTCATTTAGCATCGTCATGATGGTGGGTTTTACGTCATATGATTCATTTAGCGTCGTCATGATGGTGGGTTTTACGTCATATGATTCATTTAGCATCGTCATGATGGTGGGTTTTACGTCATATGATTCATTTAGCGTCGTCATGATGGTGGGTTTTACGTCATATGATTCATTTAGCGTTTTCATATGATTCATGATGGTGGGTTTTACGTCATATGATTCATTTAGCGTCGTCATGATGGTGGGTTTTACGTCATATGATTCATTTAGCATCGTCATGATGGTGGGTTTTACGTCATATGATTCATTTAGCGTCGTCATGATGGTGGGTTTTACGTCATATGATTCATTTAGCGTCGTCATGATGATGTGGTCACACTTTTCCTTTTGAAAGTCCTATATCTTGAAAACATGACTACTGAGCTGACATGCAAATTATTTTGGGACTGTATCAACAGCGAACTCATTATGTTTTTTTTTATACCAAAACATTGTTTTTTGAGTGGAGTTTTCCTTCAATATATCACCCCTATACAATTTGGACCTAAAAGTCTTGAACTCTGAAATGCTCTTGAAACCTTTCTCCGTCATCACTTGTATTTGTAAAATGATTCCTAAAAACTATTATTGATCAAAATGTGATTAATACTTTGCAAATAGGTCAGATTATACGGTGACATTCTAGATGAATGCAACTCACTCTAGAGATGCTTATAAATTAGGAAGCAGCAAAGAGCTTATCATAATGTTTGCATTAAAGAGTGTTTAACCAAACTCCCTGCAATATAATGTAATGTAATGTAATGTAATGTAATGTAATGCACTGAGCCCACAGACAACTCCCAGACAGTGACACACAACTGTCATACACTATCCCAGCGCTTCCTATATCATTTACGCCTGTTTACATTAGCACGATTAGACAGAACATTAGGCAACCACTTGTTAATGGAAGACCGATCATTATTATTAGCCTAAATAAAGGATTGCCATTTGATGTAAAGGGCTCTTCATTGTTAACGTGCAACACACTGACACAGCTGTGGTTGAGCATTATAACTGACCACTTGATCCCTTATGATTACGTGTCATGGCCTGAGCCTGTGAAGGCCAACAGTGTGTGAGCTGCTGTCTCCAGTCCACAGGCTCTCGTTTCTATACGTTAAGCCGTTGCCATTGTTACAGTTGCTACTGTGGGGACGGGTCGGGCGTTTTGGGGGACGTGTGTTTGCGTGCATGAAATTGTGCATGCATTTGTGTCATTTTATCTGTGTGTGTTTGTGTGTGTCCATTAAGAATGTGTGTGTGTTGGCAGTACATCAAACCTGCCTTGAGAACAACAGAATTCCCAGTGCCAATCAAAGCACAGCGATGCCAAGTCACACAGTCCCCCCCCTTAATCTCCCATAATCCACTCTGTCTCCAGCCAGGTGATCTCAGTGTCAGGCTACATTCTGACATCACTGGTGTGTGACCGCTCTGAGCTCTGGTCCTCATTCTCCCATCAGCCTCTGGCTGTCGCCTCTTACTGTATCTATGTCAGTCTCTAGCCAATAGAAGAGTCCCCTCTACAGTCCACAACCCTGCTAAGAACAGGGAAATCTTCTCATGGCCTGTGTCTTTCAGTGGCGATAATCCATCAAAACATTCCACTTCTCTAGTGGCAGTCTCCTCCCACTGCATTCACACATACACACACACACACACACACACACACACACACACACACACACACACACACACACATGTATACACACCACGCACACACCATTCTGCCTCCATTCCCCACCCTGATCAGTCAGTTAGTCTACTCACAATCAGTCAGTCTGTCTGTGGCCAGCACAGGTGTCAGTCACGCTGGTCCATCTGTGACCAGCACAGGTGTCAACCACGCTGGTCCGTCTGGTCCATCTGTTCATCAGTGTCTGAACCCCTGGCACCCCCACCATACCCCTGCGTGAACTTCTCAACCCTGCTGTGGTGCATTTGGCCTCCCTCCAGCTGCCTCTCGATTCTACCTCTCTCTACCTCTCTCTATTCACAGCAACGACATTTAATGGAGTCAAACAGATCAGTCATTCAGGCCTCTGGAAGTTTCCTTGGCCAGGGCTTTTACCCAAACTATGCCCAGTATGTCCCTTAGTGACTTACTGTAATAACATGGACAGAATAATAGGTTGTTATATTAAAGAGCAGCTAACAGACATCTTGGGTCTCTGTCGAGAGCCGTGGCTTTAAGAACGGCCTAGGGCAGTCAGGTGAAGAAGAGTAGTGTTCGCAATCGCAAACACCTGGAGTATGCATAGCGTTCTGAATGTACAATATGCTCACCTTTTCTATATAATTAGTGTACAGGAAGGTATGGTGGATTGTAATATCACAAGACAGCAATTATCTTATCCATTAACCTGTAGAATAAAGAGCTTGAGGGTGGTTTTCCAAGGCCTACATTACGATACGTTTGAGGGTGGTTTTCCAAGGCCTACATTACGATAAGTTTGAGGGTGGTTTTCCAAGGCCTACATTACGATAAGTTTGAGGGTGGTTTTCCAAGGCCTACATCACCATAAGTTTGAGGGTGGTTTTCCAAGGCCTACATTACGATAAGTTTGAGGGTGGTTTTCCAAGGCCTACATCACCATAAGTTTGAGGGTGGTTTTCCAAGGCCTACATTACGATAAGTTTGAGGGTGGTTTTCCAAGGCCTACATTTCGATAGGTTTGAGGGTGGTTTTCCAAGGCCTACATCACCATAAGTTTGAGGGTGGATTTCCAAGGCCTACATTACGATAAGTTTGAGGGTGGTTTTCCAAGGCCTACATCACCATAAGTTTGAGGGTGGTTTTCCAAGGCCTACATTTCGATAGGTTTGAGGGTGGTTTTCCAAGGCCTACATCACCATAAGTTTGAGGGTGGATTTCCAAGGCCTACATTACGATAAGTTTGAGGGTGGTTTTCCAAGGCCTACATCACCATAAGTTTGAGGGTGGATTTCCAAGGCCTACATCACCATAAGTTTGAGGGTGGATTTCCAAGGCCTACATTTCGATAAGTTTGAGGGTTGTTTTCCAAGGCCTACATCACCATAAGTTTGAGGGTGGTTTTCCAAGGCATACATCGCCATAAGTTTGAGGGTGGTTTTCCAAGGCATACATCGCCATAAGTTTGAGGGTGGTTTTCCAAGGCATACATCGCCATAAGTTTGAGGGTGGATTTCCAAGGCCTACATTACGATAAGTTTGAGGGTGGTTTTCCAAGGCCTACATCACCATAAGTTTGAGGGTGGTTTTCCAAGGCCTACATCACCATAAGTTTGAGGGTGGTTTTCCAAGGCATACATCACCATAAGTTTGAGGGTGGTTTTCCAAGGCCTACATTTTGATAAGTTTGAGGGTTGTTTTCCAAGGCCTACATCACCATAAGTTTGAGGGTGGTTTTCCAAGGCCTACATTTTGCTTAGTTTGAGGGTGGTTTTCCAAGACCTACATCACCATAAGTTTGAGGGTGGTTTTCCAATGCCTGGATAAGTTTGAGGGTGGTTTTCCAAGGCCTACATTACGATAAGTTTGAGGGTGGTTTTCCAAGGCCTACATCACCATAAGTTTGAGGGTGGTTTTCCAAGGCCTACATCACCATAAGTTTGAGGGTGGATTTCAAGGCCTACATTACGATAAGTTTGAGGGTGTTTTCCAAGGCCTACATCACCATAAGTTTGAGGGTGGTTTTCCAAGGCATACATCGCCATAAGTTTGAGGGTGGTTTTCCAAGGCATACATCGCCATAAGTTTGAGGGTGGTTTTCCAAGGCATACATCGCCATAAGTTTGAGGGTGGATTTCCAAGGCCTACATTACGATAAGTTTGAGGGTGGTTTTCCAAGGCCTACATCACCATAAGTTTGAGGGTGGTTTTCCAAGGCCTACATCACCATAAGTTTGAGGGTGGTTTTCCAAGGCCTACATTTTGATAAGTTTGAGGGTTGTTTTCCAAGGCCTACATCACCATAAGTTTGAGGGTGGTTTTCCAAGGCCTACATTTTGCTTAGTTTGAGGGTGGTTTTCCAAGACCTACATCACCATAAGTTTGAGGGTGGTTTTCCAATGCCTACATTACGATAAGTTTGAGGGTGGTTTTCCAAGGCCTACATTACGATAAGTTTGAGGGTGGTTTTCCAAGCCCTACATTACGATACGTTTGAGGGTGGTTTTCCAAGGCCTACATCACCATAAGTTTGAGGGTGGATTTCCAAGGCTTACATTACGATAAGTTTGAGGGTGGTTTTCCAAGGCCTACATCACCATAAGTTTGAGGGTGGTTTTCCAAGGCATACATCGCCATAAGTTTGAGGGTGGATTTCCAAGGCCTACATTACGATAAGTTTGAGGGTGGTTTTCCAAGGCCTACACGATAAGTTTGAGGGTTGTTTTCCAAGGCCTACATCACCATAAGTTTGAGGGTGGATTTCCAAGGCCTACATTACGATAAGTTTGAGGATGGTTTTCCAAGGCCTACATTTCGATAAGTTTGAGGGTGGTTTTCCAAGGCCTACATCACCATAAGTTTGAGGGTGGTTTTCCAAGGCCTACATTTCGATAAGTTTGAGGGTGGTTTTCCAAGGCCTACATTTTGATAAGTTTGAGGGTGGTTTTCCAAGGCCTACATTACGATAAGTTTGAGGGTGGTTTTCCAAGGCCTACATTTCGATAAGTTTGAGGGTGGTTTTCCAAGCCCTACATTACGATAAGTTTGAGGGTGGTTTTCCAAGGCCTACATCACCATAAGTAATGTATGGAATAATGAGGACACTCCGACGTTAATTCAGTGTGTAATTTAACGTGAACGTTAGCATTAGCTAAAGAAACAAGAGCATTACCGACACGTCTAGGAATGCAAGCCGCATGTGGCCCGATCCCGTCCAATGATAAGGCCCCATCTGTTCCTTCTGCAGCTCCGATTGGATCTCTGAACTGGAACCAGAGCCAGTGAGCCAGTCGCCGTCACTTGTTCCAGAAGGTTTCAATGTTCCATACTAGGGGCCTGTGTTGGATTAGGAGGGGGCTGGTAGTGTCCTTGTTATTGTAGTTTCTCTGGGTGGCGGACGCTCCCTTTCTTCCTCTCTTTTGTTTCTAGCCAGGATTAAAGGGATGGGGGAGGGGGGTAGTGTTTCTAGCCAGGATTAAAGGGATGGGGGACATAGGACGGGAGAGGGGGTGTGTTTCTAGCCAGGATTAATGGGATGGGGTTGGTGGGTGTGTTTCTAGCCAGGATTAATGGGATGGGGTTGGTGGGTGTGTTTCTAGCCAGGATTAATGGGATGGGGTTGGTGGGTGTGTTTCTAGCAAGGATTAAAGGGATGGGGTTGGTGGGTGTGTTTCTAGCCAGGATTAAAGGGATGGGGTTGGTAGGTGTGTTTCTAGCCAGGATTAATGGGATGGGATTGGTGGGTGTGTTTCTAGCCAGGATTAATGGGATGGGGTTGGTGGGTGTGTTTCTAGCCAGGATTAAAGGGATGGGGTTGGTGGGTGTGTTTCTAGCCAGGATTAATGGGATGGGATTGGTGGGTGTGTTGCTAGCCAGGATTAAAGGGATGGGGGGTAGTGTTTCTAGCCAGGATTAATGGGATGGGTTGGTGGGTGTGTTTCTAGCCAGGATTAAAGGGATAGGGGAGGGGGTTGTTTCTAGCCAGGATTAAAGGGATGGGGGAGGGGGAGTTTCTAGCCAGGATTAAAGGGATGGGGGAGGGGTAGTGTTTCTAGCCAGGATTAAAGGGATGGGGGAGGGGGTAGTGTTTCTAGCCAGGATTAAAGGGATGGGGGAGGGGGTAGTGTTTCTAGCCAGGATTAAAGGGATGGGGGAGAGGGGTAGTGTTTCTAGCCAGGATTAAAGGGATGGGGGAGGGGTAGTGTTTCTAGCCAGGATTAAAGGGATGGGGGAGGGGGTAGTGTTTCTAGCCAGGATTAAAGGGATGGGGGAGGGGGTAGTGTTTCTAGCCAGGATTAAAGGGATGGGGGAGGGGTAGTATTTCTAGCCAGGATTAAAGGGATGGGGGAGGGGGTAGTGTTTCTAGCCAGGATTAAAGGGATGGGGGAGGGGGTAGTGTTTCTAGCCAGGATTAAAGGGATGGGGGAGGGGTAGTGTTTCTCGCCAGGATTAAAGGGATGGGGGAGGGGGTAGTGTTTCTAGCTAGGATTACGGGGATGGGGGACAGAGGAGGGGGGACTCCCCAGCCACCACCCACAACTGGCCCCTTTCACCATAGGGACAGAACCCTGCAAGGCTACGACAGCTATGCCCTCTTTCCCCCTCATGACCTCTTTCCCCCTCATGACCTCTTTCCCCCTCATGCCCTCTTTCCCCCTCATGCCCTCTATCCCCCCTCATGCCCTCTATCCCCCCTCATTTCCTCGCTCCATTTACATTTTATTTGATGTGCCAGCAAGGAAAGGAGGGATCAGACTTTTTTCTTTTTGGTTTCTCAGGACTAGACAGGCCTGGTTGGTTTCTCAGGACTAGACAGTCCTGCCTGGTTTCTCAGGACTAGACAGGCCTGGCTGGTTTCTCAGGACTGGACAGGCCTGGCTGGTTTCTCAGGACTGGACAGGCCTGGCTGGTTTCTCAGGACTGGACAGGCCTGGCTGGTTTCTCAGGACTGGACAGGCCTGGCTGGCTGGTTTCTCAGGACTAGACAGGCCTGGTTGGTTTCTCAGGGCTGGACAGGCCTGGCTGGTTTCTCAGGACTGGACAGGCCTGGCTGGTTTCTCAGGACTAGACAGGACTGGGATGGTTTCTCAGGACTGGACAGGCCTGGCTGGTTTCATAGGACTAGACAGGCTTGGTTGGTTTCTCAGGGCTGGACAGGCCTGGCTGGTTTCTCAGGACTAGACAGGCCTGGCTGGTTTCTCAGGACTGGACAGTCCTGGCTGGTTTCTCAGGACAGGACAGGCCTGACTGGTTTCTCAGGACTAGACAGGCCTGGCTGGTTTCTCAGGGCTGGACAGGCCTGGCTGGTTTCTCAGGGCTGGACAGGCCTGGTTGGTTTCTCAGGGCTGGATAGGCCTGGCTGGATTCTCAGGACTAGACAGGCCTGGCTGGTTTCTCAGGGCTGGACATGCCTGGTTGGTTTCTCAGAGCTGGACATGCCTGGATGGTTTCTCAGGACTGGGCATGCCTGGATGGTTTCTCAGGGCTGGACATGCCTGGGTGGTTTCTCAGGACTGGACATGCCTGGGTGGTTTCTCAGGACTGGACAGGCCTGGCTGGTGTGTTTGGCCAGGACTGGATGTACTGTTTTATAGGGGGTGAGTGAGGAAGAGGCCAGTGGGAGCTAGGTATGAAGAGATAGGGTAAAGCTAACATACTGTCATGGGATTGTATTTCTATAGAATGCTGTTAAAGGCAGTACAACCAGCAGGTAAAGAGTTAATTAAAGAGTGAAGGTTGATGCTTATCGTTAATTAAAGAGTATGAAGGTTGGTGCTTATCGTTAATTAAAGAGTATGAAGGTTGGTGCTTATCGTTAATGAAAGAGTATGAAGGTTGGTGCTTATCGTTAATTAAAGAGTATGAAGGTTGGTGCTTATCGTTAATTAAAGAGTATGAAGGTTGGTGCTTGTCGTTAATTAATGAGTATGAAGGTTGGTGCTTATCGTTAATTAAAGAGTATGAAGTTTGGTGCTTATCGTTAATTAAAGAGTATGAAGGTTGGTGCTTATCGTCTGAATCAAACGGAAATGTTGATAGTTTTGAGAGGCGGTTATTTTTCCCCCTTCTCCCAATATCCTATGAACGGCGTCCAGCAATTTCCCCACAAATCAAACCTCTGATTAATGTTGCTTTGTTATCTGATGGAAGGGCTAGAATGGAGGGGGGTGGTGCAGGTGTCCCGATCACTTTCTCCTCTTTCTTCTGTTTTCCCCCGACGTTCCCTCTCTCCTAATATCCACACAACGTTGCCGTCTCAACATCTGACAGATCGAGTCGCCATGATAAGCACGGAACGCCTAGACGCGCTGTGCCAAAACAAATCCGGTGGTGTCTCGAGGCCAATCGAAAAACCTCCCCCTCACAAAAAAAAAAGGTGAAAACACGCAGTGCACTGACAGGGTGTATTAGCTGTGACGTGTGTGTGTGTGTGTGTGTGTGTGTGTGTGTGTGTGTGTGTGTGTGTGTGTGTGTGTGTGTGTGTGTGTGTGTGTGTGTGTGTGTGTGTGTGTGTGTGTGTGTGTGTGTGTGTGCGTGCGTGCGTGCGTGCATGCGTGCTTGCTTGGCTCGGGCTTCCACCATGGTTCTCGGTCCAAACTCATGAATCTGAACCCAATTAGCCAGCACCTAATCATGTGCCTCCCAGTCCTGGCTCGCGTTAGAAAGTGAAAAAAGAGAGGGAGGAGGAAGGGGAAAGAAGGGAGAGAAACAGCAGAATATGGAGCAGGAGAGGGAGGGAGAGAAACAGCAGAACATGGAGCAGGAGAGGGAGGGAGAGAAACAGCAGAACATGGAGCAGGCGAGTCTGCCAGGGGATTGTTTGGAGAAGAGATCTGGCAGTGGAGGTTTAAATACTTCTAATTGAATCTGTAAGGTAAACATTGCTTACATTTTAGCAGATGCTCTTATCCAGAGAAACTTACAGTAGTGAGTGCATATATTTTCGTAATTTTTTGTACTGGTCCCCTGTGGGAATCGAACCCACAAACCTGGCATTGGAAGCTTCATGCTCCCGCTAGGTCTCTTTCACAGGACCACCATGACTGGTCTGGGCATGGGCATAGAGGTTTCTGGGTCTAAAGGCCCTGACATGATAGGATATAGCATATAGAATAGGATATAGAAAATAGATTAGGATATAGAATATAGAACAGGATATCCAATAGGATATAGAGTATGGAATAGGATATACAAATAGGATATGATATAGATTAGGATACAAATATTGGATAGGATATACAGATGAAGTCGGAAGTTTACATAAACTTAGGTTGCAGTCATTAAAACTAGTTTTACAACCACTCCACAAATTTCTTGTTAACGAACTATAGTTTTGAGAAGTCGGTTAGGACATCTACTTTGTGCATGACACAAGTCATTTTTCAAACACTTGTTTACAGACAGATTTTTTAACTTACTCTATCACAATTCCAGTGGGTCAGAAGTTTACATACACTAAGTTGACTGTGCCTTTAAACAGCTTGGAAAATTCCAGAAAATGATGCCATTGTATTAGAAGCTTCTGATTTGAGTCAATTGGAGGTGTACCTGTGGATATATTTAAAGGCCTACCTTCAAACTCAGTGGCACTTTTGTTGATGGGAAAATCAAAAGAAATCAGCCAAGACCTCCGAAAAACAATTGTAGACCTCCGCAAGCCTGGTTCATCCTTGGGAGCAATTTCCAAACGCCTGAAGGTACCACGTTCATCTGTACAAACAGTAGTACTCAAGTATAAACACCATGGGACCACGCAGCCGTCATACTGCTCAAGAAGGAGATGCGAACTGTCTCCTAGAGATGAACGTACTTTGGTACGAAAAGTACAGCAGCAAAGGACCTTGTGAAGATGCTGGAGGAAACAGGTACTAAAGTATCTATATCCACAGTAATACGAGTCCTATATCAACATAACCTGAAAGGCTGCTCAGCAAGGAAGAAGCCACTGCTCTAAAACCGCCATAAAAAAGGCCAGACTATGGTTTGCAACTGCACATGAGGACAAAGATTGTACTTCTTGGAGAAAAATCCTCTGGTCTGATGAAACAAAAAACGGTTTGGCCATAATGACCATCATTATGTTTGGAAGAAAAAGGGAGAAGCTTGCAAGCCGAAGAACACCATCCCAACCGTGAAGCATGGAGTTGGTAGCATCATGTTGTGGGGTGTCTTCCAAATGGACAACGACCCCAAGCATACTTCCAAAGATCTGGCAAAATGTCTTAAGGACAACAAAGTCAAGGTATTGGAGTGGCCATCACAAAGCCCTGACCTCAATCCTATAGAAACTTTGTTGGCAGAACTGAAAAGGAGTGTGTGAGCAAGGAGGCCTACAAACCTGATTCAGTTAAACCAGCTCTGTCAGGAGGAATGGGACAAAATTCACCCAACTTATGGTGGGAAGCTTGTGGAAGGCTAGCCGAAACGTTTGACCCAAGTTAAACAATTTAAAGGCAATGCTACCAAATATTAATTGAGTGTATGTGAACTTCTGACCCACTGGGAATGTGATGAAACAAATAAAAGCTGAGTTTAATCATTCTCTCTACTATTATTCTGACATTTCCCATTCTTAAAATAAAGTGGTGATCCTAACTGACCTAAGACAAGGAATTTTTACTAGGATTTAATGTCAGGAATCGTGAGTTTAAATGTATTTGGCTACGGTGTATGTAAACCTCCAACTTCATCTGTAAATATAGGATTCGATTTAGAATAGCATTTAAAAACAGAATAGGACATAGAATAGGATATAAGTATCGGATAAAATATAGATTAGGAGGACATAGGATAGGATATAGTTTAGGAGGATATAGCATAGGATATAGATATAGGTATAAGATATGATCTAGCATAGGATGATGGACAGGATATAGATTTGGAGGATATGGGATAGGATATAGACTATAGAATAGGAGGAATAGGATATATAATAGGATATAGGACATGAGGATAGGATATAGAATAGGATGATATTGGATAGGATATAGATTAGGAGGATATAGCATAGGATATATATTAGGAGGATATAAAATGGGATATAGGTTAGGAGGATATAGGATAGGTTATAGAATAGGAGGATATGGGATAGGATATAGACTATAGAATAGGAGGATGTAGCATAATACAAGATAGGATATAGAATAGGATACAGGATAGGATATAGATTAGGATGATATAGGACAGGATATAGTATAGGAGGATACAGGATATGATATATAATAGATTAGGAGGATATAGGATAGGATATAGAGTAGGAGGATATAAGGACAGAATATAGAACATTGAATAGCAGGGTATAGGACAGGATATAGAATAGGAGGATATAGGACAGGATATTCTATACAACCTACCTATTATATTCCATGCGAGAAATTGCCAAAAAACTGAAGATCCCATACAACGCTGTGTACTACTCCCTTTGCAGAACAGCGCAAACTGGCTCTAACCAGAATAGAAAGAGGAGTGGGAGGCCCCGGTGCACAACTGAGCAAGAGGACAAGTACATTAGAGTGTCTAGCTTGAGAAACAGACGCCTCACAAGTCCTCAACTGGCAGCTTCATTAAATAGTACCCGCAAAACACCCGTCTCAACGTCAATAGTGAAGAGGCGACTCCGGAACGCTGGCCTTCGAGGCAGAGTTCCTCTGTCCAGTCTCAACGTCAACAGTGAAGAGGCGACTCCGGGACGCTGGCCTTCGAGGCAGAGTTCCTCTGTCCAGTGTCTGTGTTCTTTTCTATTCATCGGCCAGTTTGAGATATGGCCTTTTCTTTGCAACTCTGCCTAGAAGGTCCGCATCCCAGAGTCACCTCTTCAATATTAACGTTGAGACTGGTGTTCTGCGAGTGCTATTTAATTTAATCTCCATCCTATCTTTTTTGTATTTTTTATTTTGTATTTTTTTTAACCTTTATTTAACTAGGCAACAAATTCTTATTTTCAATGATGGCTTAGGAACAGTGGGTTAACTGCCTTGTTCAGGGACAAAATGACAGATTTTTACCTTGTCAGCTCAGAGATTCGATCTCGCAACCTTTCGGTTACAAGTCCAACGCTCTAACCACTAGGCTACCTGCTGGTTACAAGTCCAACGCTCTAACCACTAGGCTACCTGCCGCCCTATCTAATATATCCTAATCTATATTCTAGATTTTTTTTCTCCTATCCATTAACCTCCTATACTATATCCTATCTTATATCCTCCTATAGAATAGGTAGGTTTTATAGAATAGAGTAGGTAGGTTTTATAGAAATACATCTAGAATATAATATAATAGTTAGGTTTTAAAGAATAGAATATGTATGTTTTATAAATATAGACTTAGAATAGAATAGGTAGATTTTATATGTGATGGAGTTTGGCCTAGTTGTAGAATAGCGCAGCCGAGTGTGGACTACACATGACATACTCTATTTATAAAAAATCTATATTTTATAGGACATAGACTTCTGGGACAATAGAGTCACGCAGGTGCTCTGTGCTCAGATACACACACAGAGAGACAATAATCTAATATGCCATTTGTTTATCAATTGTCAGGTTGAGGGTGGCATTTAACCACTCCACACTGTTCTGCTGAGATCTCACCAGGTTTGAAGTTCATCAAAGGTTTCTCTCTCTCTCTCTTGCTGTCTCTCTCACCCCCCCTCTCTATCTCTCTTTATCATCCCCTCTCTCGCTCTGTCTCATTCTCTCTCTCTCTCTCATCCCCTCTCTCTCGCTCTGTCTCATTCTCTCACTCTTTCTCATCCCCTCTCTCTCGCTCCGTCTCATCCTCTTTCTCTCTCGTCTTCTCTCTCTCTCTCGCTGTCTCTCTCATCCTTTCTCTCTCTTTCTCGCTGTCTCTCTCATCCTTTCTCTCTCTCTCTTGCTGTCTCTCTCATCCCCCCTCTCTATCTCTCTTTCTCATCCCCTCTCTCGCTCTGTCTCATTCTCTCTCTCTCTCTCACTCTTTCTCATCCCCTCTCTCTCGCTCTGTCTCATCCTCTCTCTCTCTCGTCTTCTCTCTCTCTCTCATCCCCTTGCTCTCTCTCTCATCCCCTCTCTCTCTCATTCCCTCCCTCGCTCTCTCACTCTCTTTCTCTCATTCACAACAGCTCATTCTTCAACAGCAACCCCACACATACACCCACCTTGGCTCTTAAAACTGGTGACACACTGGCCCCTAGTGGAATACATCCATAACTGCAGTTAAGTGTCCCCACTCCAACCTGTCCCACTTACAAGTACCTATTGTTTTTCCCATAATGGACAGAATGTTAGTCCAACTCCAGGGAGTCCTGTGTCTGAACCTCAAGGGTGTTAGTAGTTAAGCATCTTTGTCTGATGATGTCAGCGGATGCCCTTTCCAGAGGTTAGGCGGTCAGCAGAGCATGAGGAAATGCTGCCGGAGCCAAAAGGTCACTTGACCGTTGCTATGGTCCAGTGACCAGTGTGTCTGTCAGTGTGTGGCTAACACACATTACACACTGAGGCCAGACAGCTGAAAAGCAACCCAGAGTATTTGACTGGTAAAACAATGAATAATATGAATATGAATATGTATTATCCCTCTAAGTCTACCAGGCTGGTACCCTCTCCTACAATGTGAGTCCAGACATGTTGAACCAAAATACAGAGTTTCCTGTATGTTGTCTAAACTAAACAAGAGCAAAATATACGTTTCTTATCACAAATGTATTGTGGGCTACTGCTGTTTAGGTGTTTTGATCTGCTCAAACAAAATGAAAGACCTTCTGGTGGGAGGGTCCTCAGACACCCCTGGAAATAAGGTCATCAGACAGGGCCATGGGAGTGCCGTTCAGTCACAGCTTACAGTTCAATGTGTAAACTAACTGAGCCTGAGGAAGAAATCATTAACGAAAAAAAAAAGAAAAAAAAAGCTACTTAGGTTTCTTAAGCCCCCAGTCCAGACATCTTGGAACTAGTAACCTTTGGCATCAGATAAAATAAACTAGCTGGTCCAGTTTTACTAGACAACGTTGGCAATTTGGTTTTTTTCTAAGGATAACGCATTTAACAAATACCATTGTCTGGGACAAACAACCTATTATTGTCAGACTGCTTTTGTCTAGTGCCATGCAACATTTTTCAAAGTTATTGTTTCAATAATCACAATATGTCAAATTGTGCTTAGTCCTGTTTTAATATAGATAATAAGCGTTGTTAGGAACCAACTGTACACTTATCATGTGTTGTTTACTGTACTTATCATGTGTTGTTTACAGTACTTATCATGTGTTGTTTACAGTACTTATCATGTGTTGTTTACAGTAGTTATCATGTGTTGTTTACAGTAGTTATCATGTGTTGTTTACTGTACTTATCATGTGTTGTTTACTGTACTTATCATGTGTTGTTTACTGTACTTATCATGTGTTGTTTACTGTACTTATCATGTGTTGTTTACAGTACTTATCATGTGTTGTTTACAGTAGTTATCATGTGTTGTTTACAGTACTTATCATGTGTTGTTTACTGTACACTTATCATGTGTTGTTTACAGTACTTATCATGTGTTGTTTACTGTACTTATCATGTGTTGTTTACTGTACACTTATCATGTGTTGTTTACTGTACTTATCATGTGTTGTTTACTGTACACTTATCATGTGTTGTTTACTGTAGTTATCATGTGTTGTTTACAGTACTTATCATGTGTTGTTTACTGTACTTATCATGTGTTGTTTACAGTACTTATCATGTGTTGTTTACAGTAGTTATCATGTGTTGTTTACAGTACTTATCATGTGTTGTTTACTGTACTTATCATGTGTTGTTTACAGTAGTTATCATGTGTTGTGTACAGTAGTTATCATGTGTTGTTTACAGTAGTTATCATGTGTTGTTTACTGTACTTATCATGTGTTGTTTACTGTAGTTATCATGTGTTGTTTACTGTACTTATCATGTGTTGTTTACAGTAGTTATCATGTGTTGTTTACAGTAGTTATCATGTGTTGTTTACAGTAGTTATCATGTGTTGTTTACAGTACTTATCATGTGTTGTTTACTGTACTTATCATGTGTTGTTTCCTGTACTTATCATGTGTTGTTTACTGTACTTATCATGTGTTGTTTACTGTACTTATCATGTGTTGTTTCCTGTACTTATCATGTGTTGTTTACTGTACTTATCATGTGTTGTTTACGGTACTTATCATGTGTTGTTTACAGTACTTATCATGTTTGGTTTACAGTACTTATCATGTGTTGTTTACTGTACTTATCATGTGTTGTTTACAGTACTTATCACGTTTGGTTTACAGTACTTATCATGTGTTGTTTACAGTACTTATCACGTTTGGTTTACAGTACTTATCATGTGTTGTTTACTGTACTTATCATGTGTTGTTTGTTTACTGTTTACTTATCATGTGTTGTTTACAGTACTTATCATGTGTTGTTTACTGTACTTATCATGTGTTGTTTACTGTACTTATCATGTGTTGTTTACAGTACTTATCATGTGTTGTTTACAGTACTTATCATGTTTTGTTTACAGTAGTTATCATGTTTTGTTTACAGTACTTATCATGTTTGGTTTACAGTACTTATCATGTGTTGTTTACTGTACTTATCATGTGTTGTTTACAGTACTTATCATGTGTTGTTTACAGTACTTATCATGTGTTGTTTACAGTACTTATCATGTGTTTTGTTTATCATGTGTTGTACTTATCATGTGTTGTTTACTGTACTTATCATGTGTTGTTTACAGTACTTATCATGTGTTGTTTACTGTACTTATCATGTGTTGTTTACAGTACTTATCATGTGTTGTTTACAGTACTTATCATGTGTTGTTTACTGTACACTTATCATGTGTTGTTTACAGTAGTTATCATGTGTTGTTTACAGTAGTTATCATGTTTTGTTTACAGTACTTATCATGTGTTGTTTACAGTAGTTATCATGTGTTGTTTACAGTACTTATCATGTGTTGTTTACTGTACTTATCATGTGTTGTTTATCATGTTTGTTGTTTACTTATCATGTGTTGTTTACAGTACTTATCATGTTTGTTTATAGTTATCATGTGTTGTTTACAATACTTATCATGTACTTGTCATGTGTTGTTTACTGTACTTATCATGTGTTGTTTAGTACTTATCAGTTTAACTATTATCAGTACATTTTTGAACTGTTTACAGTACATTTTGGTCTCAAAGGGGCATTGATGAGCATTCTGTGACAACAATCATTTTAATATATCAATATAGATTAAATGTTTGTGGTTTTGATACTGCACAATCCATTTATATATATTTATATATATATTTTTTTTATATTCATATAAAAAATTATATTTAAGTTAATATTTACAAAATATAATGTTCATATACAGTTTTGTCATTATAATACATCTAGTATTTTCCTTATTGTTAATTGTTTATTCTCAATTACAGATATGATTTATTTACAAAATGGGAATAATCTAAAATCGAATCATATCCATTCAATTTATTTGTATTGTTATTGATCAAATCACCATTGAACTGTCATGTTCATATATATATATATAATATAATATATAATATAATCTATATATATTATATTTTATATATATATATATATATATATATATATGAACATGACAGTTCAATGGTGATTTGATCAATAACAATTACAAATAAATGTGAATGGATATGATTCGATTTTAGATTATACCCATTTTGTAAATAAATCATATATATATATTATCTATAAATATTACACACAAATATTATATATATACATATAATATATAAACATAAATATATATACAAATATTTTATAAATATATATATATATATACACACACGACTCTGGCTTCCCCTTTTCAGGCTGCAATATTCATACGTGCCTTTCCTAGCTAGGTTACATATTTATGAATTTCATTTACACATTCAATGAATGTTTCAGACATCGTCGAGTTCAAGTGCTTGATGTGAGTACAAATATAAATGACCAAAAATATATTACAACTAACCTCCCCAAAAAATGTTGCATGACGAAACGCCTTGGAAATTGGTGGATTAAAAATCTGTGGTTTAGTTGAACAGACAGACTGTATAATCCCAGCGGTGAAAGGGACATTTCAGTAAAATATATCCTACTGTGGAACTATAAATTATACATCAGCGATTTACAATACGTTATATAACGCCAATTATCAACCCTTTGGAATTTCCAAAAAGTAATTGATATTTAGATATAATAATTTAATAATAAATTATAATATAATAATTTAATAAATCACTAATATTAAACACATAACACATATCTCATAATAGGTTTTGCAAAAGATTGTCACGGGTGGACAGAATAATTTTTTAAATATTTCAGTTAAGTGCTAGCTAATTATAATGAATTCAGCACGCTCTACAGTCTGATGCGTATTGGTGATTACATTGTATTCAAGTATTTTTGATTTTTTTCAAAGCAGTCCCAAAAAGCTTAACGTTCAACAACTGTCTGGCATAGTATTATATACAGTGCTGCTTGAAAGTATGTGAACCCTACAGGCCTGATCATTATTTTGCTATAAAATATTAAAATGAACATACAAAATCCTATCTAAACCCCAATTCGCAAAAAAGACATTCCAAGTAAATGACAGAAAAATATATATATATATCTTTTCAATGTTTATTTAACAAAAGTGGTTAATTTAACAGAAACTCAGATTTGATTTGTGCAAAAGAATGTGAACCCCCTTCAGTCAATAGCTTGTGGCACCTCCATTAGCAGCGATAACTTGGAGTAAACCTATAGCCAGTATTCAGTCTCTGACATCTGTTTTGAGGGATTTTTGCCCACTCCTCCTTACAGAACTCAGCCAATTGAGTGAGGTTTGAGGGGTGTCTGGCATGAACTGCCCGCTTCAGGTCCTGCCACGGCATCTCGACTGAATTTAGGTCAGGAATTTGACTTTGGCCAATCCAAAACACATATCTTCTTTCTCCCGAGCCATTCTTTGGGAGATTTGATTGAATGCTTTGGGTCATTGTCTTGTTGGAAGACCCATTTTTGGCCTAGCTTTAGCTCCTTGACTGATGGCTTGACGTTCTGTTCCAGAATCTCCTGGTATACCTCAGAATTCATGGTTCCCTTAATGATGTAGAGTCATTCAGATCTAGAGGAGGAAAAGCAGCCCCAAGATCTTGACATTCCCACCACCATGCTGGAATGTTGGGATAAGGTTCTTTTGGTGGTAGGCAGTGTTGGGTTTTTGCCAAACATAGCGATGTTGATTGTGGCCAAAAAGGTCCATTTTGGACTCATCGGTCCAGAGAATGGACTTCCAGACGGGCAGTGTGGTTTTGGACTCATCAGTCCAGAGAATGGACTTCCAGACGGGCAGTGTGGTTTTGGACTCATCAGTCCAGAGAATGGACTTCCAGACGGGCAGTGTGGTTTTGGACTCATCGGTCCAGGGAATGGACTTCCAGACGGGCAGTGTGGTTTTGGACTCATCGGTCCAGAGAATGGACTTCCAGACGGGCAGTGTGGTTATTTTCTGACAGCAGCGGCCTCTTCCTAGCAATCCTGCCATGAATGGCATTTGGATTCAGTCTTCATATTGTTGAAGCATGCACAGTTACCTCAGATACAGCAAGAGAGGTCTGCAAATCTCTAGATGTTGTGTTTGGGTTTGCTTTTACCTGATTTCTTATTGATTGTGTGGCTCTTGGGGATATTTTGGATGGGTGTTCACTTCTAGGCCGAGTTGCTGTCATGTTAAATGCTCTCCATTTGCAAATGATTTGCCTCACAGTGGACTGATGGAGCTGAAATCTTTTTGAGATGATTTTCTAGCCTTCTCCCAGACTGATGTGCTCTCACTACCCTCGTCCTGATGTCCTCTGAGATCTCCTTTTCTCTTGGCATGCTTTGCATTCACCTGGGAGGGTGACACCAAACTGACCAGGTTTTTTTATTTATTATCAGAGTCCCGTCCAAACTCCTTAACGACCTCTCCTTTGATTGGTTCATTTAGTAGCCAGTTACCCACCTGATTCTATTTACCTACTTGATTAAACAAATGCAACTTGGGGTTCACTTATTTTTGCACCTGCACTTAATTCCTTTTTTTTTTTAATGATACAACGCACATGATTTCCTCCACACCAACATATGGTAAATATAAACCTGTTATGTCAGATCAAAAATACTGGTTCTGATTAAATTAAGATTTAATTGAGAAAAAAAAAACGTATGTGTAATTGCACATACTTTCAAGCAGCACTGTATATGCATATATATATAGTCTTGTGAAAGTATTCAGACCCCTTGACTTTTTCCACATTTTGCTACGTTACTTCCTTATTCTAAAATGGATTAAATTAGATACAAATCCTCAGCAATCTACACACAATACCCTATAAAGACAAAGTGAAACCAGGTTTTTAGAAATGTTTTCAAATGTATTAAAATAAACAAAACTGAAATACCTTATTTACATAAGTATTCAGACCCTTCGCTATGAGATTCGAAATTGAGCTCAGGTGCATCCTGTTTCCATTGATCATCCTTGAGATGTTTCTCCAACTTGATTGGAGTCCACCTGTGGTAAATTCAACTGATTGGACAAGATTTGGAAAGGCACATACCTGTCTATATAAGGTCCCACAGTTGACGGTGCATGTCAGAGCAAAAACCAAGGAAGGAAGGAATTGCCCATAGAGCTCTGATACAGGATTGTGTCGAGGCACCAATCTGGGGAAGGGTACCAAATCATTTCTGCAGCATTGCAGGTCCCCAAGAACACAGTAGCCTCCATCATTCTGAAATGGAAGAAGTTTGGAACCACCAAGACTCTTCCTAGAGCTGGCCGCCCGGGGGCAGAAGGGCCTTGGCCAGGGAGGTGACCAAGAACCTCCCTGGCCAAACTCTGACAGAGCTCCAGAGTTTCTCTGTGGAGATGGGTAGAAACTTCCAGAAGGACAACCATCTCTGCAGAACTCCACCAATCAGGCCTTTATGGTAGAGTGGGTAGACAGAAGCCACTCCTCAGTAAAAGGCACATGACAGGCGACTTGGAGTGTGCTAAAAGACACCTAAAGACTCTCAGATCACGAGAAACCATGATCTGAGAAATGTCACGTCTGGAGGAAACCTGGCACCATCTGTACGGTGAAGCATGGTGGTGGCAGCATCATGCTATGAGGGACTGGGAGTGGGAGGGACTGGGAGACTAGTCAGAATTGAGGCAAAGATGAACAGAGTAAAGCACAGAGAAATTCTTGATGAAAATCTGCTCCAGAGCACTCAGGACCTCAGACTGGGGCGAAGGTTCAACCTTCCAACAAGACAACGACCTTAAGCACACAGCTAAGACAACGCACGAGTGGCTTCGGGACAAGTCTCTGAATGTCCTTGAGTGGCCCAGCCAGAGCTTGGACTTGAACCCGGTCAAACATCTCTGAAGAGACCTGAAAATAGCTGTGCAGCAACTTTCCCCATTCAACCTGACAGTGCTTGAGAGGATCTACAAAGAAGAATGGGAGAAACGTAATCAATTTTAGAAGAAGGCTGTAATGTGGAAAAAGTTAAAGGGTCTGAATACTTTCTGAAGTTAGGACACACCTACTCATTTTTAAGGTTTTTATTTGTTTTGGGGGGTTAGTGGATTAAAATCATCCTAGAAGTCACAGAGGGACATGTCAAAATGCTGAATTTTGGCACTTTAGCAAGACTATATTCATATTGAAAATCTGATTTACTGACATTTCTATGTGGTCTATATTAAAAGGCACTTCATATACATGTGTAATTTAGCAGACGCTCTTATCCAGAGCGAACTGCAATAGTGCATTTCATATCACAGACTTTTTTTAAATGCAATATTTCATTAAAATAGGATTGGGCTATTTTAAATGCATGTTGGAATATGTTTTATAAAACATTTCCAAATACATAAAAAATATATTTACCAAATATATTTATAAATACATGTCAAAATATATTCTCAAATACATGTTTTTATGTATTTACTTTGCCTTTATCATATAGTGTTTAAATCATTTTACATATATTTACATATACATTTTAAATACATTCTTTAATCTATTTACCTTGCCTTTATCATATCATGTTATCATGTTATAATCATTTTACATATATTTACATATACATTTTAAATACATTCTTCAATCTATTTACCTTGCCTTTATACATTTACATTTAAGTCATTTAGCAGACGCTCTTATCCAGAGCGACTTACAAATTGGTGCATTCACCTTATGACATCCAGTGGAACAGTAGTGCATCTAAATCTTTTAAGGGGGGGTGAGAGGGATTACTTTATCATATAGTGTTATAATCATTTTACATATATTTACATATACATTTTAAATACATTCTTTAACCTATTTACCTTGCCTTTATCATATCATGTTATCATGTTATAATCATTTTACATATATTTACATATACATTTTAAATACATTCTTCAATCTATTTACCTTGCCTTTATCATATAGTGTTATAATCATTTTACATATATTTACATATACATTTTAAATACATTCCGTAATATATGCTGGAATGTACTTAACATGTATTAAATACAGTTTTTAACAATGGATTATTTGGCAAAGTTTTAATATTTCAAATGTATCCTTAAAAAAAAACTATATCAAATCTATTTTAAATGTTGTTTTATTTCCCGTATGTGTGACAAACCTTATGTGGTTTATATTTGACTTGATGCAATACGCCATTACGGCTCTCTCTTCCCCTATCTCTCTATCACACACTCGTCCTTCTCACACAGCTTCCCGGGATTATTCACGCTCTGTCGGACTGGATAATGGGCAAACCTATTTGTCAGTGTTTATCATTGTTTTCCCACAGATGACATACACAAATGACCTGCAGTAGCATGGATGTGAGGAAGACGTTCGAGTATTCGAGTTAGGCAGGGATAGGGAGGTTTCGGAGCATGCTCTGTTGTGAGGGGCATGTGATGCACAGGAAAGACGCATACAGTAGATGTAATAAAATGTCAGCCATGTTTCTCAGTCCCCATCATGGCATCTTCACACTATAACAGGCCATGCTTTTGGGACCACAGCTTCTCAGTCCCCATCATGGCATCTTCACACTATAACAGGCCATGCTTTTGGGACCACAGCTTCTCAGTCCCCATCACGGAATATTCACACAATAACAGACCGTCTATATTACGCTCAATGAGGTCCAATCACCTTTTTATCCCACAGTGGATCTTCAGATATGCTTTTAAATAGGTATTTGAAATAGGCCAAGATAGTCCATCCACCTGACAGGTGTGGCATATCAAGAAGCTGATTAAACAGTATGATTATTACACAGGTGCACCTTGTGCTGGGGACAATAACAGGACACTCTAAAATGTGCAGTTTTGTCACACAACACAATGCCACAGATGTCTCAAGTTTTGACGGAGCATGCAATTGGCATGCTGACTGCAGGAATATCCACCAGAGATGTTGCCAGAGAGTTGAATGTTCATTTCTCTACCATAAGCTGCCTCACAACCACAGATCACGTGTAACCACGCCAGCCCAGAACTTCCGCATCCGGCTTCTTCAACTGCGGGATCATCTGAGACCAGCCATCCGGACAGCTGTTGAAACTGTGGGTTTGCACAACCAAAGAATTTCATCCCCATCAGGTTCTTGACCTGTAGTTCGGCGTACGTAACCAACTTCAGTGGGCAATGCTCACCATTTAATGTCCACTGGCACGCTGTAGAAGTCTGCTATTCACGGATGAATACCAGTTTCAACTGTACCCGGGCAGATGACAGAGTGTATGGCGTCGTGTGGGCGAGAGTTTTGCTGATGTCAACGTTGTGAACAGAGTGCCCCATGGTGGCGGTGGGGTTATGGTATGTCTAGGTATAAGCTATGGACAACGAAGACAATTGCATTTTATCGATGGCAATTTATCGATGCATTTTATCGATGGGGGAATGTAATCCTCTTTAGAATAAGACTGTAACGTAACAAAATGTGTAAAAAGTCAAGGGGTCTGAATACTTTCCGAATGCACTGTATGTAAGGGCTCAAAGGTGTTTGTCTGAGAAATGCCATGTGTCATTTCATCTGAGGGGACTATCAGTCAAATGTGCAGGGGAGAGACAGAGAGGACGAGCAAAGGGCACAGAGGAGGATACTTTGACATGCTCCCAGGGAATACATTCTATGATGTTCTCCCAGAGCATACATTCTATGATGTTCTTTCAGAGGATACATTCTAGAACATTCTCCCAGAGGATACATTCTATGATATTCTCCCAGAGGATACATTCTACGATGTTCTCTCAGAGGATACATTCTAGAACATTCTCCCAGAGGATACATTCTATGATGTTCTCCCATTCTAGGACATTCTTCCAGAGGATACATTCTATGACGTTCTCCCAGAGGGGACACAGAAATTATACAACTGGGCCACAAGGGCTTTCCGTAGGGTTGAGTAGCTACTGTAGCTACAACCTCTCAGCTTACGTATTTGATTCAGAGCTTCAATCTCAGCCCCTCACTCTTTTCATTGCTTATTCAGTGATTCAAAGATTTCAACAGCTGCAGCCAAAGTCCTAGTAGCCCTGTCTCCTCAGACAGTCAAAAAGGAAAACGCAGAGTGGTAAAAGATTAGCCTGCCAGAGACATTGCTACTCTATTGTACAGTAACAAACAACAGGACTACTATAATAGCCGAGAGAGAGAAGTCTATAATACATATTGTTCAATCTGAGGCTTTCTTCTCTCGACACGCCCTTGTCTGACTCTAATTGACACTGCGTGACTACTCAGTCTACTCTGTAGAAATGCACCGAGGCTCCTTCATAACACTCTCCTTTTCCTTTTTTACTCTGGGACTGGTGGAGACAGACTGTTTTAGTATGAGGCCCACTGGTGGGAAGACTTGAGTATCTCGCTGTTGGATTCAATTAATAACCTAACTTTTCACAAACACAGTCTGGGGATTTAGGGATAGGCCTCAGATATAGTATGGCCTGCATAGTCCTGGTTCAATATTATGACATTACTACAATAACTTGCCCACAGTTGTCTCATATTCAGGTCACGGGATGTCAAGTATGATGGGCAAAGAAGATTTCTGGGACTTGTTGCAAACATGGTTATAATTTATATACTCAGAGTTCAGTTTTGTGCAGCAGACAGAGCTTTGACAAAATGCGGGTGTATTATTACATTACATTAAATAACTTAAACAAGATCAAACCTACAAACAACATTAAAATGTACTTTCAGGAACAAAATGCAGTAGTGTGCTAAATTACACCATGACAGGATCTAAGGTTAAGCCGTATTTATGCGATTTAGCATTGAAGTCTCAAGTTTCACAAAGTCCTTTCTGCAATTCCTTTCCCCCGTCCTTCTCATGAGGACACGCTGCACAGTATCTCAGATCAACTCCTTTTCCCTTCATTCTCATGAGGACACGCTGCACAGTATCTCAGATCAACTCCTTTTCCCTTCCTTCTCATGAGGACACGCTGCACAGTATCTCAGATCAACTCCTTTTCCCTTCATTCTCATGAGGACACGCTGCACAGTATCTCAGATCAACTCCTTTTCCCGTCCTTCTCATGAGGACACGCTGCACAGTATCTCAGATCAACTCCTTTTCCCGTCCTTCTCATGAGGACACGCTGCACAGTATCTCAGATCAACTCCTTTCTCCCGTCCTTCTCATGAGGACACGCTGCACAGTATCTCAGATCAACTCCTTTTCCCGTCCTTCTCATGAGGACACGCTGCACAGTATCTCAGATCAATTCCTTTCTCCCGTCCTTCTCATGAGGACACGCTGCACAGTATCTCAGATCAACTCCTTTTCCCGTCCTTCTCATGAGGACACACTGCACAGTATCTCAGATCAACTCCTTTTCCCGTCCTTCTCATGAGGACACGCTGCACAGTATCTCAGATCAACTCCTTTTCCCTTCCTTCTCATGAGGACACGCTGCACAGTATCTCAGATCAACTCCTTTTCCCTTCATTCATCATTCAATTCCCATCATCAATGTGCCGAAATACAGGGAAGCATGACTTACATTTCTGTATTATCTGAAGGTTTCTTCTTGTTAAATTGATAAAGCCAACATTTTTTTTCTCTCTAAAAGACTCACAATGCTGAATCACATTCTCATAAATATACCAGTTGAGAACAAAGTGAGTTTATATTTCATATACTGTATATCAAACAGAGATTACGATTTCTGTGACAGTTTACTCACCCTGCATCTATATCGCATTTACATAACTCCATTAGCAGTATACAAGCGTCATGGTAATATCTTTTGAATGCACCAAATTATTTTGTTGAATGTACCGTAGGCCTACCTGATGTAGATGTTATTATATTTTAGCAACGTTACTAAATGGATTGCATCCACGGCCTCACACAGCATGTTGAAAGATCATGTCTTTGTATAATTAAATGACAGTACAAGGCATACTAGCTATTTATTTTTATTTTACCTTTATTTAACTAGGCAAGTCAGTTAAGAACAAATTCTTACAAATTCTTACGGCCTACACCGGCCAAACCCAGACGACACTAGGCCAATTGTGCGCTGTCCTATGGGACTCCCAATCACAGCCGGTTGTGATACAGCCTGGATTCGAACCATGTTGTTTGTAGTGATGCCTCTAGCACTGAGATGCAGTGCCTTAGACCTCTGCGCCACTCGGGAGCCCCTAGACTTACTAGCTACTGGTCTGAAAACGAATTTGGCCATTTGGCCTGGTCTTATTTCATTACAATTCAGTCTGTGTTACAAGCATCATATTACATTAGTTAGGCTAACTTACCAAAGTAGTTTCATACTAACTGTATGTAACTCCATGGCATGAGGGTAAGGCTATGTAGAGTGTTGCTGAACCGTTTCTTGATTTACAGTTTGTGATTTATCTTTGGATATATACTGTAGTGCTTGGGTTATAATGAAACTATGTCCAGGATGTATGGATTGAAAAACATACACACAAAAATAACTTAGTTAATGGCAAGAAGATCACATTCCGAAAAATCTGGACGTTAGTTTAATGCTCAACATCTGTTTATCACGTACCTTATTCCAAAGAAAACACTTTTGCTCTTTTCTTAAAATGATGCAGACCGCATGTGCCTGGAACTGTTTCCTGTCTACTGCTACAGTGTAATGAAGAGCAACTACACTAACAGTTCAATTACAGTGATTAGATATGGGCCATTTTGATCAAGACCGTGCATTTGAGTGGGGAAACACCTCTCTGTGAGAAAGATACAAATCAGGTTAATAAATAAATCATGAGATACAGTTCCTCACAGGTCAAGTCAAATTTGATTTGTCACATGCGCCGAATACAACAGGTGAATACAACCTTACCGTGAAATGTTTTGTTACAAGCCTTTAACCAACAATGCAGTTCAAGAAATAGAGTTAAGAAAATATTTACTAAATAAAATAAAGTTAAAAAAATACATTTAAAAAAGTAACACAATAAAACAACAATATCGAGGCTATATACAGTACCAGTACCGGTACAGAGTCAATGTGCGGGGGTACAGGTTAGTCAAGGAAATGTATACTATGGCGAGCAGGTGTGCACAATGTGGGTTGCCAGGTGTGCACAATGTGGGTTGCCAGGACCATTGGTTGCCAGACTGGCGACGTCGAGAGGGAGGAAGGAGTAGGCATGACAACAACATTCCAAGAGCAGTGCAATCACAGCTCTGTCAGCTGAAATATGTTTTTCAAAATGTTTTAGAATAATTTGATATGGGACAAAATTTGAGAATCTTTAGAGAACATTCAAATCGGCTTCTTAAAAAAAATCTCTTTAATACCATGACACAATTTATTTATTTTATAAACAGCCTTTTCCTGCTGACGCTAGGAACCCAGAAACAGCTCACTCCGAGTTTATCGTTAACAAGCTGAGCTAACCTAACCTCAGTTGGTTTCTAACCCATTTCCACTCCATTTAATTTCTGCTTTTGACAAAGTTCACTATTAAATATTCATAGAACTATTTGAAAGCATGTGGCCTCAGACGGAAGTGCATTCTCTTGATGTGGGCCTGGGATATCAGGGATATTATCAGCTCATGCGCTTGTACAATACAAAGTGTTCCCCAGACCATTGTAATTGTGTAGAGAGGTGTTCCACAAAGGTATATGCTTGGCTCCATGCACTTTTCATCCATTCAACAGAATGTCCGTAAAGTAATATAAAGCAAGAAGTCTATATATAAAGCAAGAAGCCTTAACATCAATTTATAAAGCAAAGTTGTCAGTCAAGGCTTTGAAAATCAAAGTGAATCCCAACGCTAACCAACAATGGAACCAGAACAGCCATAGTTCTAGTTCTTTCTCTTTAAATGGCCAAACTGTTTAAATCCAAAGAAGAAACATGTATTTCATTAATCAGACATTTTATGTAGATATACAGTCGGAAAGTTACATACACCTTATCCAAATACATATCAAATCAGTTTTTCACAAATCCTGGCATTTAATCCTAGTAAAAAATCCCTGTTTTAGGTCAGTTAGGATCACCACTTTATTTTAAGAATGTGAAATATCAGAATAATAGTAGAGAGAATGATTTATTTCAGCTTTTATTTCTTTCATCACATTCTTCGTGTAACTGAGTCAGGTTTGTAGGCCTCCTTGCTCACACACGCTTTTTCAGTTCTGCCCACAAATTTTCTATGGGATTTTCTACGGGCTTTGTGATGGCCACTCTAATACCTTTGCTTTGTTGTCCTTAAACCATCTTGGTTTAACAACTTTGGAAGGATGCTTGGGGTCATTGTCCATTTGGAAGACCCATTTGTGACCAAGCTTTAACTTCCTGACTGATGTCTTGAGATATTGCTACAATATATTCACATAATCTTCCATCCTCATGAAGCCATCTATTTTGTGAAGTGCACCAGTCTCTCCTGCAGTCTATCAAAAGCTTCTAAAGCCATGACATAATTTTCTGGTATTTTCCAAGCTGTTTAAAGGCGCAGTCAACTTCGTGTATGTTAACTTCTGACCCACTGGAATTGTGATACACTGAATTATAAGTGATATAATATGTCTGTAAACAATTGTTTGAAACATTACTTTTGTCATGCACAAAGTAGATGTCCTAACCGACTTGCCAAAACTATAGTTTGTTAACAAGAAATGTGTGGAATGGTTGAAAAACGATTGTTAATTACCAATGTCACGGTGTCTGCTTGGCATGTGCAATTGTGTACCTGCAGTGTGTACACCGCCAGGGGTAAAGGTGTACCTGCAGTATGTACACCACCAGGGGTCAAGGTGTACCTGCAGTGTGTACACCGCCAGGGATCAAGGTGTACCTGCTGTGTGTACACCGCCAGGGGTCAAGGTGTACCTGCTGTGTGTACACCGCCAGGGGTCAAGGTGTACCTGCTGTGTGTACACCGCCAGGGGTCAAGGTGTACCTGCTGTGTGTATACCGCCAGGGGTCAAGGTGTACCTGCAGTGTGTACACCGCCAGGGGTCAAGGTGTACCTGCAGTGTGTACACCGCCAGGGGTCAAGGTGTACCTGCTGTGTGTACACCGCCAGGGGTCAAGGTGTACCTGCTGTGTGTACACCGCCAGGGGTCAAGGTGTACCTGCTGTGTGTACACCGCCAGGGGTCAAGGTGTACCTGCTGTGTGTACACCGCCAGGGGTCAAGGTGTACCTGCAGTGTTTACACCGCCAGGGGTCAAGGTGTACCTGCAGTGTGTACACCGCCAGGGGTCAAGGTGTACCTGCAGTGTGTACACCGCCAGGGGTCAAGGTGTACCTGCAGTGTGTACACCGCCAGGTGTCACGGCACCTATTGTTTTCCTCTTTTCCTCCCTTGAACATGATTTGTCATGACAATACACAGAGTTTAGCCAAAATGGGGTGACTACTCCTCGCTTGTCACTTTTTTGTGTAACAGGAGTTATTTTCCAAGGCCCTGCATGTGAAGAGAGAGACAGAGAGAGAGAGAGAGAGAGAGAGAGAGAGAGAGAGAGAGAGAGAGAGAGAGAGAGAAAGATAATGGCATGAAACGGGCCTCTTCCTCCTCGTCGCTCACTAGGAACACAATCTCTACCAAGAGCGGCCCCCAGCCCGATTTAAACCGCCTCCCCTTCCCTCCCCTTCTCCACCGTCCCCTAGCCCTAATTGGATTTGATGAGCGATTTAACAACACAACACTTCCCAATCAAATCAAACTGCTACAGTCTACATCGCTTAATCCCAGGTCACTGGTTCGCTGTGCTAACACGTCCCAGGACCTCCCCCGAACTCTTCTTGCCCCCTCCTCACAGATTCTCTCTCCCCCTGGCCCCCTTCTCCTCCCTCCAATCTCTTTCATCCTCATTTATCCAAGTTTAAGGATACTACTACTGCTGCTACTGATACCACTACTCCTACAGCTACTACTACTACTACAGCTAATACTACTGCTGCTACAACTACTACTACTACTACTAAAGCTACTACGACTTTACTATTTCAGCTACATATAACTACTAATAATACTGCTACATATACTACCACTGCTGCTGCTGCCATTACTACTGCTGCTGCTACTACTGCTGCTGCTGCTGCTGCTACTGCTGCTACTACTACTACTACTACTACCACTACTGCTACTGCTACTACTACTACTGCTACTACTGCTACTACTACTACTGCTACTACTACTACTACTACTACTGCTGCTACTACAGTTGCTACTACTACTACTACTACTACTGCTACTACTGCTACTACTGCTACAGCTGCTACTATTGCTACAGCTGCTACTACAGTTGCTACTACTGCTACAGCTGCTACTACTACTACCACTACTGCTGCTGCTACTACTACTACTACTACTGCTGCTGCTACTACTACTACTACTACTACTACTACTACTACTACTACTACTACTACCACTACTGCTGCTGCTACTACTACTACTACTACTACTACCACTACTGCTACTGCTACTACTGCTACTACTACTGCTACTACTACTACTACTACTACCACTACTGCTACTGCTACTACTGCTGCTGCTACTACTACTACTACTACTGCTGCTGCTACTACACTGCTACTACTACTACTACCACTACTGCTGCTGCTACTACTACTGCTACTACTACTACTACTACCACTACTCGCTACTGCTGCTGCTGCTACTACTACTACTACTGCTGCTACTACTACTACTACTACTACTACTACCACTACTACTACTACTACTACTACTACTACTACTACTACTACTACTACTGCTGCTGCTACTACTACTACTACCACTACTACTACTACTACTACTACCACTACTGCTACTGCTACTACTGCTGCTGCTACTACTACTACTACTACTGCTGCTGCTACTACTACTACTACTACTACTACTACTACCACTACTACTACTACTACTACTGCTGCTGCTACTACTACTACTACTACTACTACTGCCACCACCACTGCTGCTGCTGCTGCACTACTGCTACTACTACTACTGCTACTACTACAGTTGTTACTACTACTACTACTACTGCTGCTACTACAGTTGCTACTACTGCTACTGCTACTACTGCTACTACACACTGCTACAGCTGCTACTACTGCTACAGCTGCTACTATTGCTACAGCTGCTACTACAGTTGCTACTACTGCTACAGCTGCTACTACTACTACCACTACTGCTACTGCTACTACTACTACTGCTACTACTGCTACTACTACTACTGCTACTACTACTACTACTACTGCTGCTGCTGCTACTACAGTTGCTACTACTACTACTACTACTACTGCAACTACTGCTACAGCTACTACTATTGCTTCAGCTGCTACTACAGTTGCTACTACTGCTACAGCTGCTACTACTACTGCTGCTGCTACTGCTACTACTACTACTACTACCACTACTACTACTACTACAGCTGCTACTACTATTACTGCTGCTGCTGCTACTACTACTACTACTACTACAGCTGCTGCTACTATTACTGCTGCTGCTGCTACTACTGCTACTACTACCACTACTACTACTACTACAGCTGCTACTACTGCTACTACTGCTACTACTACTGCTACTACTAGTGCTGCTACTACAGTTGCTGCTGCTACTACTACTGCTTCTACTGCTGCTGCTGCTGCTGCTACTGCTGCTGCTGCTACTGCTACTACTACTACCACTACTGCTACTGCTACTACTACTACTGCTACTACTACTACTACTGCTACTACTGCTACTACAGTTGCTACTACTACTACTACTACTACTACTGCTACAGCTGCTACTATTGCTACAGCTGCTACTACAGTTGCTACTACTGCTACAGCTGCTACTACTACTGCTGCTGCTACTGCTACTACTACTACTACTATTACTGCTGCTGCTACTACTACTACTACTACTACTACTACTACTGCTGCTACTACAGTTGCTACTACAGGTGCTACTACTACTACTACTACTACTACTGCTACTACTGCTACTACTGCTACAGCTGCTACTATTGCTACAGCTGCTACTACAGTTGCTACTCCTGCTGCAGCTGCTACTACTACTGCTGCTGCTACTACTACTGCTACTACTACTGCTACTACTGCTACAGCTGCTACTACAGTTGCTATTACTGCTACAGCTGCTACTACTACTACTGCTGCTGCTACTACTACTGCTATTACTACTGCTACTACTGCTACTACTACTACAGTTGCTACTACTGCTACAGCTGCTACTACTACTACTGCTGCTGCTGCTACTACTGCTACAGCTGCTAATACTGCTACAGCTGCTACTACAGTTGCTACTACTGCTACAGCTGCTACTACTACTACTGCTGCTGCTGCTACTACTACTGCAGCTGCTACTACTACTACTACTACTGCTATCACTGCTACTACTGCACAGCTGCTACTGCTGCTACTACTACTCCTAAAGCTACTACAGCCTGCTACTACTACTACAGTTAATACTACTAAAGCTACTTCGACTTTACTACTACAGCTACATATAACTACTAATAATACCGCTACATATACTACCACTGCTGCTGCTGCTACTACTACTACTACTACTGCTACTTCTACTGCTACTACTGCTACAGCTGCTACTACAGTTGCTACTACTGCTACAGCTGCTACTACTACTACTGCTGCTGCTACTACTACTGCTACTACTACTGCTACTACTGCTACAGCTGCTACTACTGCTACAGCTGCTACTACTGCTACAGCTGCTACTACAGTTGCTACTACTGCTGCTACTACTACTACTACTATCACTGCTACTACTGCTACAGCTGCTACTACTACTACTGCTGCTGCTGCTACTACTACTACAGCTGCTACTACTACTACTACTATCACTGCTACTACTGCTACAGCTGCTACTGCTGCTACTACTACTACTCCTAAAGCTACTACTACAGCTACTACTACTACTACTACTACTGCTAAGCTACTACTACTTGCTGCTACTACTACAGCTACTACTACTACTACATATCACCACTGCTGCTACTGCTACTAGCTGCTGCTGCTGCTACTACTACTACTACTACTACTACTACAGCTGCTACTACTACTACTACTACTACTAAAGCTGCTGACTTTACTACTACACTGCTACTACTAACTACTAATGCTACCTGCTACATATACTACCACTACTACTACTACTACTACTACTACTACTGCTACTACTACTACTACTACTGCTGCAGCTGCTACTACAGTTGCTACTACTGCTACAGCTGCTACTACTGCTACAGCTGCTACTACAGTTGCTATTACTGCTACAGCTGCTACTACTACTACTGCTGCTGCTACTACTACTGCTATTACTACTGCTACTACTGCTACTACTACTACAGTTGCTACTACTGCTACAGCTGCTACTACTACTACTGCTGCTGCTGCTACTACTACTACAGCTGCTACTACTACTACTACTACTGCTATCACTGCTACTACTGCTACAGCTGCTACTGCTGCTACTACTACTACTCCTAAAGCTACTACTACAGCCTCTACTACTACTACAGTTAATACTACTAAAGCTACTACGACTTTACTACTACAGCTACATATAACTACTAA